>NW_027194836.1:0-148157 GCF_032444005.1 Ranitomeya imitator
GCTGGCTAGGCTTAAGGCATACGGCTAACTCTTTGCACTCTTTGCATAAAGGGTTAGGCACGCATAGGGGTGAAGAGCTAGCTTTCACCCCTCTACTCTGTACTTGGACATTTAGGACTAGATCCTTTGTTGTACAGTGCGGAGCCTCTCCATAACCCCATGCTCCAAGCGACCAGGCACTTCTTGTCTGTCCTCCGTAAATGGGTAATGCCTTCTTCCCCAATTACAGTCGTGCATGCGCATTCAGACGGGACAAGAGCGAAGAGCGTAAAGCCTGCCCTGTGTGCATAACCATCATGTAACTAAAGACAGAAAAACATGCAAGGGCTCAAAAGTGCTGGCTAAGGCTTAAGGCATGGGCACAAGTGCTGGCTAGGCTTAAGGCATGGGCACAAGTGCTGGCTAGGCTTAAGGCATGGGCACAAGTGCTGGCTAGGCTTAAGGCAACGGCACAAGTGCTGGCTAGGCTTAAGGCATGGGCACAAGTGCTGGCTAGGCTTAAGGCATGGGCACAAGTGCTGGCTAAGGTTTAAGACATGGGCACAAGTGCTGGCTAAGGTTTAAGGCATGGGCACAAGTGCTGGCTAAGGCTTAAGGCATGGGCACAAGTGCTGGCTAAGGCTTAAGGCATGGGCACAAGTGCTGGCTAAGGCTTAAGGCATGGGCACAAGTGCTGGCTAAGGCTTAAGGCATGGGCACAAGTGCTGGCTAAGGCTTAAGGCATGGGCACAAGTGCTGGCTAAGGCTTAAGGCATGGGCACAAGTGCTGGCTAGGCATAAGGCATGGGCACAAGTGCTGGCTAGGCATAAGGCATGGGCACAAGTGCTGGCTAGGCATAAGGCATGGGCACAAGTGCTGGCTAAGGCTTAAGGCATGGGCACAAGTGCTGGCTAAGGCTTAAGGCATGGGCACAAGTGCTGGCTAAGGCTTAAGGCATGGGCACAAGTGCTGGCTAAGGCTTAAGGCATGGGCACAAGTGCTGGCTAAGGCTTAAGGCAACGGCACAAGTGCTGGCTATGCTTAAGGCAACGGCACAAGTGCTGGCTAGGCTTAAGGCATGGGCACAAGTGCTGGCTAGGCTTAAGGCATGAGCACAAGTGCTGGCTAGGCATAAGGCATGGGCACAAGTGCTGGCTAGGAATAAGGCATGGGCACAAGTGCTGGCTAAGGCTTAAGGCATGGGCACAAGTGCTGGCTAAGGCTTAAGGCATGGGCACAAGTGCTGGCTAAGGCTTAAAGCATGGGCACAAGTACTGGCTAGGCTTAAGGCACGGGCACAAGTGCTGGATAAGGCTTCAGGCAACGGCACAAGTGATGGCTAGGCTTAAGGCATGGGCACAAGAGTTGGCTAGGCTTAAGGCATGGGTACAAGTGCTGGCTAGGCTTAAGGCATGGGCACAAGTGCTGGCTAGGCATAAGGCATGGGCACAAGTGCTGGCTAGGCATAAGGCATGGGCACAAGTGCTGGCTAGGCATAAGGCATGGGCACAAGTGCTGGCTAGGCATAAGGCATGGGCACAAGTGCTGGCTAAGGCTTAAGGCCTGGGCACAAGTGCTGGCTAAGGCTTAAGGCCTGGGCACAAGTGCTGGCTAAGGCTTAAGGCCTGGGCACAAGTGCTGGCTAAGGCTTAAGGCCTGGGCACAAGTGCTGGCTAGGCTTAAGGCCTGGGCACAAGTGCTGGCTAGGCTTAAGGCCTGGGCACAAGTGCTGGCTAGGCTTAAGGCCTGGGCACAAGTGCTGGCTAGGCTTAAGGCATGGGCACAAGTGCTGGCTAGGCATAAGGCATGGGCACAGGTGCTGGCTAGGCATAAGGCATGGGCACAAGTGCTGGCTAGGCATAAGGCATGGGCACAAGTGCTGGCTAGGCATAAGGCATGGGCACAAGTGCTGGCTAGGCATAAGGCATGGGCACAAGTGCTGGCTAAGGCTTAAGGCATGGGCACAAGTGCTGGCTAAGGCTTAAGGCATGGGCACAAGTGCTGGCTAAGGCTTAAGGCATGGGCACAAGTGCTGGCTAAGGCTTAAGGCATGGGCACAAGTGCTGGCTAAGGCTTAAGGCATGGGCACAAGTGCTGGCTAAGGCTTAAGGCATGGGCACAAGTGCTGGCTAAGGTTTAAGGCATGGGCACAAGTGCTGGCTAAGGTTTAAGGCATGGGCACAAGTGCTGGCTAAGGTTTAAGGCATGGGCACAAGTGCTGGCTAAGGTTTAAGGCATGGGCACAAGTGCTGGCTAAGGCTTAAGGCATGGGCACAAGTGCTGGCTAAGGCTTAAGGCATGGGCATAAGTGCTGGCTAAGGCTTAAGGCATGGGCACAAGAGCTGGCTAGGCTTAAGGCATGGGCACAAGTGCTGGCTAGGCTTAAGGCATGGGCACAAGTGCTGGCTAGGCTTAAGGCATACGGCTAACTCTTTGCACTCTTTGCATAAAGGGTTAGGCACCCATAGGGGTGAAGAGCTAGCTTTCACCCCTCTACTCTGTACTTGGACATTTAGGACTAGATCCTTTGTTGTACAGTGCGGAGCCTCTCCATAACCCCATGCTCCAAGCGACCAGGCACTTCTTGTCTGTCCTCCGTAAATGGGTAATGCCTTCTTCCCCAATTACAGTCGTGCATGCGCATTCAGACGGGACAAGAGCGAAGAGCGTAAAGCCTGCCCTGTGTGCATAATCATCATGTAACTAAAGACAGAAAAACAAACATGCAAGGGGCTCAAAAGTGCTGGCTAAGGCTTAAGGCATGGGCAAAAGTGCTGGCTAAGGCTTAAGGCATGGGCACAAGTGCTGGCTAAGGCTTAAGGCATGGGCACAAGTGCTGGCTAAGGCTTAAGGCATGGGCACAAGTGCTGGCTATGGCTTAAGGCATGGGCACAAGTGCTGGCTAAGGCTTAAGGCATGGGCACAAGTGCTGGCTAAGGCTTAAGGCATGGGCACAAGTGCTGGCTAGGCTTAAGGCCTGGGCACAAGTGCTGGCTAAGGCTTAAGGCATGGGCACAAGTGCTGGCTAGGCATAAGGCATGGGCACAAGTGCTGGCTAGCCATAAGACATGGGCACAAGTGCTGGCTAAGGCTTAAGGCATGGGCACAAGTGCTGGCTAATGCTTAAGGCATGGGCACAAGTGCTGGCTAAGGCTTAAGGCCTTGGCACAAGTGCTGGCTAAGGCTTAAGCCTGGGCACAAGTGCTGGCTAGGCTTAAGGCCTGGGCACAAGTGCTGGCTAGGCTTAAGGCATGGGCACAAGTGCTGGCTAAGGCTTAAGGCATGGGCACAAGTGCTGGCTAAGGCTTAAGGCATGGGCACAAGTGCTGGCTAAGGCTTAAGGCATGGGTACAAGTGCTGGCTAGGCTTAAGGCATGGGCACAAGTGCTGGCTAGGCTTAAGGCAAGGCATACGGCTAACTCTTTGCACTCTTTGCATAAAGGGTTAGGCACCCATAGGGGTGAAGAGCTGGCTTTCACCCCTCTACTCTGTACTTGGACATTTAGGACTAGATCCTTTGTTGTACAGTGCGGAGCCTCTCCATAACCCCATGCTCCAAGCGACCAGGCACTTCTTGTCTGTCCTCCGTAAATGGGTAATGCCTTCTTCCCCAATTACAGTCGTGAATGCGCATTCAGACGGGACAAGAGCGAAGAGCGTAAAGCCTGCCCTGTGTGCATAACCATCATGTAACTAAAGACAGAAAAACATGCAAGGGGCTCAAAAGTGCTGGCTAAGGCTTAAGGGATGGGCACAAGTGCTGGCTAAGGCTTAAGGCATGGGCACAAGTGCTGGCTAGGCTTAAGGCATGGGCACAAGTGCTGGCTAGGCTTAAGGCAACGGCACAAGTGCTGGCTATGCTTAAGGCAACGGCACAAGTGCTGGCTAGGCTTAAGGCATGGGCACAAGTGCTGGCTAGGCTTAAGGCAACGGCACAAGTGCTGGCTAAGGTTTAAGGCATGGGCACAAGTGCTGGCTAAGGCTTAAGGCATGGGCACAAGTGCTGGCTAAGGCTTAAGGCATGGGCACAAGTGCTGGCTAAGGCTTAAGGCATGGGCACAAGTGCTGGCTAAGGCTTAAGGCATGGGCACAAGTGCTGGCTAAGGCTTAAGGCATGGGCACAAGTGCTGGCTAGGCATAAGGCATGGGCACAAGTGCTGGCTAGGCATTAGGCATGGGCACAAGTGCTGGCTAGGCATAAGGCATGGGCACAAGTGCTGGCTAAGGCTTAAGGCATGGGCACAAATGCTGGCTAAGGCTTAAGGCATGGGCACAAATGCTGGCTAAGGCTTAAGGCATGGGCACAAGTGCTGGCTAAGGCTTAAGGCAACGGCACAAGTGCTGGCTATGCTTAAGGCAACGGCACAAGTGCTGGCTAGGCTTAAGGCATGGGCACAAGTGCTGGCTAGGCTTAAGGCATGGGCACAAGTGCTGGCTAGGCTTAAGGCATGAGCACAAGTGCTGGCTAGGCTTAAGGCAACGGCACAAGTGCTGGCTATGCTTAAGGCAACGGCACAAGTGCTGGCTAGGCTTAAGTTATGGGCACAAGTGCTGGCTAGGCATAAGGCATGGGCACAAGTGCTGGCTAGGCATAAGGCATGGGCACAAGTGCTGGCTAGGCATAAGGCATGGGCACAAGTGCTGGCTAGGCATAAGGCATGGGCACAAGTGCTGGCTAGGTATAAGACATGGGCACAAGTGCTGGCTAAGGTTTAAGGCTTGGCACAAGTGCTGGCTAAGGCTGAAGGCATGGGCACAAGTGCTGGCTAAGGCTTAAGGCATGGGCACAAGTGCTGGCTAAGGCTTAAGGCATGGGCACAAGTGCTGGCTAAGGCTTAAGGCATGGGCACAAGTGCTGGCTAGGCATAAGGCATGGGCACAAGTGCTGGCTAGGCATAAGGCATGGGCACAAGTGCTGGCTAGGCATAAGGCATGGGCACAAGTGCTGGCTAAGGCTTAAGGCATGGGCACAAATGCTGGCTAAGGCTTAAGGCATGGGCACAAATGCTGGCTAAGGCTTAAGGCATGGGCACAAGTGCTGGCTAAGGCTTAAGGCAACGGCACAAGTGCTGGCTATGCTTAAGGCAACGGCACAAGTGCTGGCTAGGCTTAAGGCATGGGCACAAGTGCTGGCTAGGCTTAAGGCATGGGCACAAGTGCTGGCTAGGCTTAAGGCATGAGCACAAGTGCTGGCTAGGCTTAAGGCAACGGCACAAGTGCTGGCTATGCTTAAGGCAATGGCACAAGTGCTGGCTAGGCTTAAGTTATGGGCACAAGTGCTGGCTAGGCATAAGGCATGGGCACAAGTGCTGGCTAGGTATAAGGCATGGGCACAAGTGCTGGCTAGGCATAAGGCATGGGCACAAGTGCTGGCTAGGTATAAGACATGGGCACAAGTGCTGGCTAAGGTTTAATGCTTGGCACAAGTGCTGGCTAAGGCTTAAGGCATGGGCACAAGTGCTGGCTAGGCATAAGGCATGGGCACAAGTGCTGGCTAGGCATAAGGCATGGGCACAAGTGCTGGCTAGGCATAAGGCATGGGCACATGTGCTGGCTAAGGCTTAAGGCATGGGCACAAGTGCTGGCTAAGGCTTTAGGCATGGGCACAAGTGCTGGCTAAGGCTTAAGGCATGGGCACAAGTGCTGGCTAAGGCTTAAGGCATGGGCACAAGTGCTGGCTAAGGCTTAAGGCATGGGCACAAGTGCTGGCTAAGGCTTAAGGCATGGGCACAAGTGCTGACTAGGCTTAAGGCATGGGCACAAGTGCTGGCTATGCTTAAGGCAACGGCACAAGTGGTGGCTAGGCTTAAGGCAACGGCACAAGTGCTGGCTAAGCTTAAGGCATGGGCACAAGTGCTGGCTAGGCTTAAGGCATGGGCACAAGTGCTGGCTAGGCTTAAGGCATGAACACAAGTGCTGGCTAGGCATAAGGCATGGGCACAAGTGCTGGCTAAGGCATAAGGCATGGGCACAAGTGCTGGCTACGCTTAAGGCATGGGCACAAGTGCTGGCTAAGGCTTAAGGCATGGGCACAAGTGCTGGCTACGCTTAAGGCATGGGCACAAGTGCTGGCTAAGGCTTAAGGCAACGGCACAAGTGATGGCTAGGCTTAAGGCATGGGCACAAGAGATGGCTAGGCTTAAGGCATGGGTACAAGTGCTGGCTAGGCATAAGGCATGGGCACAAGTGCTGGCTAGGCATAAGGCATGGGCACAAGTGCTGGCTAGGCATAAGGCATGGGCACAAGTGCTGGCTAGCCATAAGACATGGGCACAAGTGCTGGCTAAGGCTTAAGGCATGGGCACAAGTGCTGGCTAAGGCTTAAGGCCTTGGCACAAGTGCTGGACAAGGCTTAAGCCTGGGCACAAGTGCTGGCTAGGCTTAAGGCATGGGCACAAGTGCTGGCTAAGGCTTAAGGCATGGGCACAAGTGCTGGCTAAGGCTTAAGGCCTTGGCACAAGTGCTGGACAAGGCTTAAGCCTGGGCACAAGTGCTGGCTAGGCTTAAGGCATGGGCACAAGTGCTGGCTAAGGCTTAAGGCATGGGCACAAGTGCTGGCTAAGGCTTAAGGCATGGGCACAAGTGCTGGCTAGGCTTAAGGCATGGGCACAAGTGCTGGCTAGGCTTAAGGCATACGGCTAACTCTTTGCACTCTTTGCATAAAGGGTTAGGCACCCATAGGGGTGAAGAGCTAGCTTTCACCCCTCTACTCTGTACTTGGACATTTAGGACTAGATCCTTTGTTGTACAGTGCGGAGCCTCTCCATAACCCCATGCTCCAAGCGACCAGGCACTTTCTGTCTGTCCTCCGTAAATGGGTAATGCCTTCTTCCCCAATTACAGTCGTGCATGCGCATTCAGATGGGACAAGAGCGAAGAGCGTAAAGCCTGCCCTGTGTGCATAACCATCATGTAACTAAAGACAGAAAAACATGCAAGGGGCTCAAAAGTGCTGGCTAAGGCTTAAGGCATGGGCACAAGTGCTGGCTAAGGCTTAAGGCATGGGCACAAGGGCTGGCTAAGGCTTAAGGCAACGGCACAAGTGCTGGCTATGCTTAAGGCAACGGCACAAGTGCTGGCTAGGCTTAAGGCATGGGCACAAGTGCTGGCTAGGCTTAAGGCATGGGCACAAGTGCAGGCTAGGCCTAAGGCATGAGCACAAGTGCTGGCTAGGCTTAAGGCAACGGCACAAGTGCTGGCTATGCTTAAGGCAACGGCACAAGTGCTGGCTATGCTTAAGGCAACGGCACAAGTGCTGGCTAGGCTTAAGTTATGGGCACAAGTGCTGGCTAGGCATAAGGCATGGGCACAAGTGCTGGCTAGGCATAAGGCATGGGCACAAGTGCTGGCTAGGCATAAGGCATGGGCACAAGTGCTGGCTAGGCATAAGGCATGGGCACAAGTGCTGGCTAGGTATAAGACATGGGCACAAGTGCTGGCTAAGGTTTAAGGCATGTGCACAAGTGCTGGCTAAGGCTTAAGGCATGGGCACAAGTGCTGGCTAGGCATAAGGCATGGGCACAAGTGCTGGCTAGGCATAAGGCATGGGCACAAGTGCTGGCTAGGCATAAGGCATGGGCACAAGTGCTGGCTAAGTCTTAAGGCATGGGCACAAGTGCTGGCTAAGGCTTTAGGCATGGGCACAAGTGCTGGCTAAGGCTTAAGGCATGGGCACAAGTGCTGGCTAAGGCTTAAGGCATGGGCACAAGTGCTGGCTAAGGCTTAAGGCATGGGCACAAGTACTGGCTAGGCTTAAGGCATGGGCACAAGTGCTGGCTATGCTTAAGGCAACGGCACAAGTGCTGGCTAGGCTTAAGGCATGGGCACAAGTGCTGGCTAGGCTTAAGGCATGGGCACAAGTGCTGGCTAGGCTTAAGGCAATGGCACAAGTGCTGGCTATGCTTAAGGCAACGGCACAAGTGCTGGCTAGGCTTAAGGCATGGGCACAAGTGCTGGCTAGGCTTAAGGCATGGGCACAAGTGCTGGCTAAGGTTTAAGGCATGGGCACAAGTGCTGGCTAAGGCTTAAGGCATGGGCACAAGTGCTGGCTAAGGCTTAAGGCATGGGCACAAGTGCTGGCTAAGGCTTAAGGCATGGGCACAAGTGCTGGCTAAGGCTTAATGCATGGGCACAAGTGCTGGCTAAGGCTTAAGGCATGGGCACAAGTGCTGGCTAAGGCTTAAGGCATGGGCACAAGTGCTGGCTAAGGCTTAAGGCATGGGCACAAGTGCTGGCTAAGGCTTAAGGCATGGGCACAAGTGCTGGCTAGGCATAAGGCATGGGCACAAGTGCTGGCTAGGCATAAGGCATGGGCACAAGTGCTGGCTAGGCATAAGGCATGGGCACAAGTGCTGGCTAGGCATAAGGCATGGGCACAAGTGCTGGCTAAGGCTTAAGGCCTGGGCACAAGTGCTGGCTAAGGCTTAAGGCCTGGGCACAAGTGCTGGCTAAGGCTTAAGGCCTGGGCACAAGTGCTGGCTAAGGCTTAAGGCCTGGGCACAAGTGCTGGCTAGGCTTAAGGCCTGGGCACAAGTGCTGGCTAGGCTTAAGGCCTGGGCACAAGTGCTGGCTAGGCTTAAGGCCTGGGCACAAGTGCTGGCTAGGCTTAAGGCATGGGCACAAGTGCTGGCTAGGCATAAGGCATGGGCACAGGTGCTGGCTAGGCATAAGGCATGGGCACAAGTGCTGGCTAGGCATAAGGCATGGGCACAAGTGCTGGCTAGGCATAAGGCATGGGCACAAGTGCTGGCTAGGCATAAGGCATGGGCACAAGTGCTGGCTAAGGCTTAAGGCATGGGCACAAGTGCTGGCTAAGGCTTAAGGCATGGGCACAAGTGCTGGCTAAGGCTTAAGGCATGGGCACAAGTGCTGGCTAAGGCTTAAGGCATGGGCACAAGTGCTGGCTAAGGCTTAAGGCATGGGCACAAGTGCTGGCTAAGGCTTAAGGCATGGGCACAAGTGCTGGCTAAGGTTTAAGGCATGGGCACAAGTGCTGGCTAAGGTTTAAGGCATGGGCACAAGTGCTGGCTAAGGTTTAAGGCATGGGCACAAGTGCTGGCTAAGGTTTAAGGCATGGGCACAAGTGCTGGCTAAGGCTTAAGGCATGGGCACAAGTGCTGGCTAAGGCTTAAGGCATGGGCATAAGTGCTGGCTAAGGCTTAAGGCATGGGCACAAGAGCTGGCTAGGCTTAAGGCATGGGCACAAGTGCTGGCTAGGCTTAAGGCATGGGCACAAGTGCTGGCTAGGCTTAAGGCATACGGCTAACTCTTTGCACTCTTTGCATAAAGGGTTAGGCACCCATAGGGGTGAAGAGCTAGCTTTCACCCCTCTACTCTGTACTTGGACATTTAGGACTAGATCCTTTGTTGTACAGTGCGGAGCCTCTCCATAACCCCATGCTCCAAGCGACCAGGCACTTCTTGTCTGTCCTCCGTAAATGGGTAATGCCTTCTTCCCCAATTACAGTCGTGCATGCGCATTCAGACGGGACAAGAGCGAAGAGCGTAAAGCCTGCCCTGTGTGCATAATCATCATGTAACTAAAGACAGAAAAACAAACATGCAAGGGGCTCAAAAGTGCTGGCTAAGGCTTAAGGCATGGGCAAAAGTGCTGGCTAAGGCTTAAGGCATGGGCACAAGTGCTGGCTAAGGCTTAAGGCATGGGCACAAGTGCTGGCTAAGGCTTAAGGCATGGGCACAAGTGCTGGCTATGGCTTAAGGCATGGGCACAAGTGCTGGCTAAGGCTTAAGGCATGGGCACAAGTGCTGGCTAAGGCTTAAGGCATGGGCACAAGTGCTGGCTAGGCTTAAGGCCTGGGCACAAGTGCTGGCTAAGGCTTAAGGCATGGGCACAAGTGCTGGCTAGGCATAAGGCATGGGCACAAGTGCTGGCTAGCCATAAGACATGGGCACAAGTGCTGGCTAAGGCTTAAGGCATGGGCACAAGTGCTGGCTAATGCTTAAGGCATGGGCACAAGTGCTGGCTAAGGCTTAAGGCCTTGGCACAAGTGCTGGCTAAGGCTTAAGCCTGGGCACAAGTGCTGGCTAGGCTTAAGGCCTGGGCACAAGTGCTGGCTAGGCTTAAGGCATGGGCACAAGTGCTGGCTAAGGCTTAAGGCATGGGCACAAGTGCTGGCTAAGGCTTAAGGCATGGGCACAAGTGCTGGCTAAGGCTTAAGGCATGGGTACAAGTGCTGGCTAGGCTTAAGGCATGGGCACAAGTGCTGGCTAGGCTTAAGGCAAGGCATACGGCTAACTCTTTGCACTCTTTGCATAAAGGGTTAGGCACCCATAGGGGTGAAGAGCTGGCTTTCACCCCTCTACTCTGTACTTGGACATTTAGGACTAGATCCTTTGTTGTACAGTGCGGAGCCTCTCCATAACCCCATGCTCCAAGCGACCAGGCACTTCTTGTCTGTCCTCCGTAAATGGGTAATGCCTTCTTCCCCAATTACAGTCGTGAATGCGCATTCAGACGGGACAAGAGCGAAGAGCGTAAAGCCTGCCCTGTGTGCATAACCATCATGTAACTAAAGACAGAAAAACATGCAAGGGGCTCAAAAGTGCTGGCTAAGGCTTAAGGGATGGGCACAAGTGCTGGCTAAGGCTTAAGGCATGGGCACAAGTGCTGGCTAGGCTTAAGGCATGGGCACAAGTGCTGGCTAGGCTTAAGGCAACGGCACAAGTGCTGGCTATGCTTAAGGCAACGGCACAAGTGCTGGCTAGGCTTAAGGCATGGGCACAAGTGCTGGCTAGGCTTAAGGCAACGGCACAAGTGCTGGCTAAGGTTTAAGGCATGGGCACAAGTGCTGGCTAAGGCTTAAGGCATGGGCACAAGTGCTGGCTAAGGCTTAAGGCATGGGCACAAGTGCTGGCTAAGGCTTAAGGCATGGGCACAAGTGCTGGCTAAGGCTTAAGGCATGGGCACAAGTGCTGGCTAAGGCTTAAGGCATGGGCACAAGTGCTGGCTAGGCATAAGGCATGGGCACAAGTGCTGGCTAGGCATTAGGCATGGGCACAAGTGCTGGCTAGGCATAAGGCATGGGCACAAGTGCTGGCTAAGGCTTAAGGCATGGGCACAAATGCTGGCTAAGGCTTAAGGCATGGGCACAAATGCTGGCTAAGGCTTAAGGCATGGGCACAAGTGCTGGCTAAGGCTTAAGGCAACGGCACAAGTGCTGGCTATGCTTAAGGCAACGGCACAAGTGCTGGCTAGGCTTAAGGCATGGGCACAAGTGCTGGCTAGGCTTAAGGCATGGGCACAAGTGCTGGCTAGGCTTAAGGCATGAGCACAAGTGCTGGCTAGGCTTAAGGCAACGGCACAAGTGCTGGCTATGCTTAAGGCAACGGCACAAGTGCTGGCTAGGCTTAAGTTATGGGCACAAGTGCTGGCTAGGCATAAGGCATGGGCACAAGTGCTGGCTAGGCATAAGGCATGGGCACAAGTGCTGGCTAGGCATAAGGCATGGGCACAAGTGCTGGCTAGGCATAAGGCATGGGCACAAGTGCTGGCTAGGTATAAGACATGGGCACAAGTGCTGGCTAAGGTTTAAGGCTTGGCACAAGTGCTGGCTAAGGCTGAAGGCATGGGCACAAGTGCTGGCTAAGGCTTAAGGCATGGGCACAAGTGCTGGCTAAGGCTTAAGGCATGGGCACAAGTGCTGGCTAAGGCTTAAGGCATGGGCACAAGTGCTGGCTAGGCATAAGGCATGGGCACAAGTGCTGGCTAGGCATAAGGCATGGGCACAAGTGCTGGCTAGGCATAAGGCATGGGCACAAGTGCTGGCTAAGGCTTAAGGCATGGGCACAAATGCTGGCTAAGGCTTAAGGCATGGGCACAAATGCTGGCTAAGGCTTAAGGCATGGGCACAAGTGCTGGCTAAGGCTTAAGGCAACGGCACAAGTGCTGGCTATGCTTAAGGCAACGGCACAAGTGCTGGCTAGGCTTAAGGCATGGGCACAAGTGCTGGCTAGGCTTAAGGCATGGGCACAAGTGCTGGCTAGGCTTAAGGCATGAGCACAAGTGCTGGCTAGGCTTAAGGCAACGGCACAAGTGCTGGCTATGCTTAAGGCAATGGCACAAGTGCTGGCTAGGCTTAAGTTATGGGCACAAGTGCTGGCTAGGCATAAGGCATGGGCACAAGTGCTGGCTAGGTATAAGGCATGGGCACAAGTGCTGGCTAGGCATAAGGCATGGGCACAAGTGCTGGCTAGGTATAAGACATGGGCACAAGTGCTGGCTAAGGTTTAATGCTTGGCACAAGTGCTGGCTAAGGCTTAAGGCATGGGCACAAGTGCTGGCTAGGCATAAGGCATGGGCACAAGTGCTGGCTAGGCATAAGGCATGGGCACAAGTGCTGGCTAGGCATAAGGCATGGGCACATGTGCTGGCTAAGGCTTAAGGCATGGGCACAAGTGCTGGCTAAGGCTTTAGGCATGGGCACAAGTGCTGGCTAAGGCTTAAGGCATGGGCACAAGTGCTGGCTAAGGCTTAAGGCATGGGCACAAGTGCTGGCTAAGGCTTAAGGCATGGGCACAAGTGCTGGCTAAGGCTTAAGGCATGGGCACAAGTGCTGACTAGGCTTAAGGCATGGGCACAAGTGCTGGCTATGCTTAAGGCAACGGCACAAGTGGTGGCTAGGCTTAAGGCAACGGCACAAGTGCTGGCTAAGCTTAAGGCATGGGCACAAGTGCTGGCTAGGCTTAAGGCATGGGCACAAGTGCTGGCTAGGCTTAAGGCATGAACACAAGTGCTGGCTAGGCATAAGGCATGGGCACAAGTGCTGGCTAAGGCATAAGGCATGGGCACAAGTGCTGGCTACGCTTAAGGCATGGGCACAAGTGCTGGCTAAGGCTTAAGGCATGGGCACAAGTGCTGGCTACGCTTAAGGCATGGGCACAAGTGCTGGCTAAGGCTTAAGGCAACGGCACAAGTGATGGCTAGGCTTAAGGCATGGGCACAAGAGATGGCTAGGCTTAAGGCATGGGTACAAGTGCTGGCTAGGCATAAGGCATGGGCACAAGTGCTGGCTAGGCATAAGGCATGGGCACAAGTGCTGGCTAGGCATAAGGCATGGGCACAAGTGCTGGCTAGCCATAAGACATGGGCACAAGTGCTGGCTAAGGCTTAAGGCATGGGCACAAGTGCTGGCTAAGGCTTAAGGCCTTGGCACAAGTGCTGGACAAGGCTTAAGCCTGGGCACAAGTGCTGGCTAGGCTTAAGGCATGGGCACAAGTGCTGGCTAAGGCTTAAGGCATGGGCACAAGTGCTGGCTAAGGCTTAAGGCCTTGGCACAAGTGCTGGACAAGGCTTAAGCCTGGGCACAAGTGCTGGCTAGGCTTAAGGCATGGGCACAAGTGCTGGCTAAGGCTTAAGGCATGGGCACAAGTGCTGGCTAAGGCTTAAGGCATGGGCACAAGTGCTGGCTAGGCTTAAGGCATGGGCACAAGTGCTGGCTAGGCTTAAGGCATACGGCTAACTCTTTGCACTCTTTGCATAAAGGGTTAGGCACCCATAGGGGTGAAGAGCTAGCTTTCACCCCTCTACTCTGTACTTGGACATTTAGGACTAGATCCTTTGTTGTACAGTGCGGAGCCTCTCCATAACCCCATGCTCCAAGCGACCAGGCACTTTCTGTCTGTCCTCCGTAAATGGGTAATGCCTTCTTCCCCAATTACAGTCGTGCATGCGCATTCAGATGGGACAAGAGCGAAGAGCGTAAAGCCTGCCCTGTGTGCATAACCATCATGTAACTAAAGACAGAAAAACATGCAAGGGGCTCAAAAGTGCTGGCTAAGGCTTAAGGCATGGGCACAAGTGCTGGCTAAGGCTTAAGGCATGGGCACAAGGGCTGGCTAAGGCTTAAGGCAACGGCACAAGTGCTGGCTATGCTTAAGGCAACGGCACAAGTGCTGGCTAGGCTTAAGGCATGGGCACAAGTGCTGGCTAGGCTTAAGGCATGGGCACAAGTGCAGGCTAGGCCTAAGGCATGAGCACAAGTGCTGGCTAGGCTTAAGGCAACGGCACAAGTGCTGGCTATGCTTAAGGCAACGGCACAAGTGCTGGCTATGCTTAAGGCAACGGCACAAGTGCTGGCTAGGCTTAAGTTATGGGCACAAGTGCTGGCTAGGCATAAGGCATGGGCACAAGTGCTGGCTAGGCATAAGGCATGGGCACAAGTGCTGGCTAGGCATAAGGCATGGGCACAAGTGCTGGCTAGGCATAAGGCATGGGCACAAGTGCTGGCTAGGTATAAGACATGGGCACAAGTGCTGGCTAAGGTTTAAGGCATGTGCACAAGTGCTGGCTAAGGCTTAAGGCATGGGCACAAGTGCTGGCTAGGCATAAGGCATGGGCACAAGTGCTGGCTAGGCATAAGGCATGGGCACAAGTGCTGGCTAGGCATAAGGCATGGGCACAAGTGCTGGCTAAGTCTTAAGGCATGGGCACAAGTGCTGGCTAAGGCTTTAGGCATGGGCACAAGTGCTGGCTAAGGCTTAAGGCATGGGCACAAGTGCTGGCTAAGGCTTAAGGCATGGGCACAAGTGCTGGCTAAGGCTTAAGGCATGGGCACAAGTACTGGCTAGGCTTAAGGCATGGGCACAAGTGCTGGCTATGCTTAAGGCAACGGCACAAGTGCTGGCTAGGCTTAAGGCATGGGCACAAGTGCTGGCTAGGCTTAAGGCATGGGCACAAGTGCTGGCTAGGCTTAAGGCAATGGCACAAGTGCTGGCTATGCTTAAGGCAACGGCACAAGTGCTGGCTAGGCTTAAGGCATGGGCACAAGTGCTGGCTAGGCTTAAGGCATGGGCACAAGTGCTGGCTAAGGTTTAAGGCATGGGCACAAGTGCTGGCTAAGGCTTAAGGCATGGGCACAAGTGCTGGCTAAGGCTTAAGGCATGGGCACAAGTGCTGGCTAAGGCTTAAGGCATGGGCACAAGTGCTGGCTAAGGCTTAATGCATGGGCACAAGTGCTGGCTAAGGCTTAAGGCATGGGCACAAGTGCTGGCTAAGGCTTAAGGCATGGGCACAAGTGCTGGCTAAGGCTTAAGGCATGGGCACAAGTGCTGGCTAAGGCTTAAGGCATGGGCACAAGTGCTGGCTAGGCATAAGGCATGGGCACAAGTGCTGGCTAGGCATAAGGCATGGGCACAAGTGCTGGCTAGGCATAAGGCATGGGCACAAGTGCTGGCTAGGCATAAGGCATGGGCACAAGTGCTGGCTAGGCATAAGGCATGGGCACAAGTGCTGGCTAAGGCTTAAGGCATGGGCACAAGTGCTGGCTAAGGCTTAAGGCATGGGCACAAGTGCTGGCTAAGGCTTAAGGCATGGGCACAAGTGCTGGCTAAGGCTTAAGGCATGGGTACAAGTGCTGGCTAGGCATAAGGCATGGGCACAAGTGCTGGCTAGGCATAAGGCATGGGCACAAGTGCTGGCTAGGCATAAGGCATGGGCACAAGTGCTGGCTAGCCATAAGACATGGGCACAAGTGCTGGCTAAGGCTTAAGGCATGGGCACAAGTGCTGGCTAAGGTTTAAGGCATGGGCACAAGTGCTGGCTAAGGCTTAAGGCATGGGCACAAGTGCTGGCTAAGGCTTAAGGCATGGGCACAAGTGCTGGCTAAGGCTTAAGGCATGGGCACAAGTGCTGGCTAAGGCTTAAGGCATGGGCACAAGTGCTGGCTAAGGCTTAAGGCATGGGCACAAGTGCTGGCTAAGGCTTAAGGCATGGGCACAAGTGCTGGCTAGGCATAAGGCATGGGCACAAGTGCTGGCTAGGCATAAGGCATGGGCACAAGTGCTGGCTAGGCATAAGGCATGGGCACAAGTGCTGGCTAAGGCTTAAGGCATGGGCACAAGTGCTGGCTAAGGCTTAAGGCATGGGCACAAGTGCTGGCTAAGGCTTAAGGCATGGGCACAAGTGCTGGCTAAGGCTTAAGGCATGGGCACAAGTGCTGGCTAAGGCTTAAGGCAACGGCACAAGTGCTGGCTATGCTTAAGGCAACGGCACAAGTGCTGGCTAGGCTTAAGGCATGGGCACAAGTGCTGGCTAGGCTTAAGGCATGAGCACAAGTGCTGGCTAGGCATAAGGCATGGGCACAAGTGCTGGCTAGGAATAAGGCATGGGCACAAGTGCTGGCTAAGGCTTAAGGCATGGGCACAAGTGCTGGCTAAGGCTTAAGGCATGGGCACAAGTGCTGGCTAAGGCTTAAAGCATGGGCACAAGTACTGGCTAGGCTTAAGGCACGGGCACAAGTGCTGGATAAGGCTTCAGGCAACGGCACAAGTGATGGCTAGGCTTAAGGCATGGGCACAAGAGTTGGCTAGGCTTAAGGCATGGGTACAAGTGCTGGCTAGGCTTAAGGCATGGGCACAAGTGCTGGCTAGGCATAAGGCATGGGCACAAGTGCTGGCTAGGCATAAGGCATGGGCACAAGTGCTGGCTAGGCATAAGGCATGGGCACAAGTGCTGGCTAGGCATAAGGCATGGGCACAAGTGCTGGCTAAGGCTTAAGGCCTGGGCACAAGTGCTGGCTAAGGCTTAAGGCCTGGGCACAAGTGCTGGCTAAGGCTTAAGGCCTGGGCACAAGTGCTGGCTAAGGCTTAAGGCCTGGGCACAAGTGCTGGCTAGGCTTAAGGCCTGGGCACAAGTGCTGGCTAGGCTTAAGGCCTGGGCACAAGTGCTGGCTAGGCTTAAGGCCTGGGCACAAGTGCTGGCTAGGCTTAAGGCATGGGCACAAGTGCTGGCTAGGCATAAGGCATGGGCACAGGTGCTGGCTAGGCATAAGGCATGGGCACAAGTGCTGGCTAGGCATAAGGCATGGGCACAAGTGCTGGCTAGGCATAAGGCATGGGCACAAGTGCTGGCTAGGCATAAGGCATGGGCACAAGTGCTGGCTAAGGCTTAAGGCATGGGCACAAGTGCTGGCTAAGGCTTAAGGCATGGGCACAAGTGCTGGCTAAGGCTTAAGGCATGGGCACAAGTGCTGGCTAAGGCTTAAGGCATGGGCACAAGTGCTGGCTAAGGCTTAAGGCATGGGCACAAGTGCTGGCTAAGGCTTAAGGCATGGGCACAAGTGCTGGCTAAGGTTTAAGGCATGGGCACAAGTGCTGGCTAAGGTTTAAGGCATGGGCACAAGTGCTGGCTAAGGTTTAAGGCATGGGCACAAGTGCTGGCTAAGGTTTAAGGCATGGGCACAAGTGCTGGCTAAGGCTTAAGGCATGGGCACAAGTGCTGGCTAAGGCTTAAGGCATGGGCATAAGTGCTGGCTAAGGCTTAAGGCATGGGCACAAGAGCTGGCTAGGCTTAAGGCATGGGCACAAGTGCTGGCTAGGCTTAAGGCATGGGCACAAGTGCTGGCTAGGCTTAAGGCATACGGCTAACTCTTTGCACTCTTTGCATAAAGGGTTAGGCACCCATAGGGGTGAAGAGCTAGCTTTCACCCCTCTACTCTGTACTTGGACATTTAGGACTAGATCCTTTGTTGTACAGTGCGGAGCCTCTCCATAACCCCATGCTCCAAGCGACCAGGCACTTCTTGTCTGTCCTCCGTAAATGGGTAATGCCTTCTTCCCCAATTACAGTCGTGCATGCGCATTCAGACGGGACAAGAGCGAAGAGCGTAAAGCCTGCCCTGTGTGCATAATCATCATGTAACTAAAGACAGAAAAACAAACATGCAAGGGGCTCAAAAGTGCTGGCTAAGGCTTAAGGCATGGGCAAAAGTGCTGGCTAAGGCTTAAGGCATGGGCACAAGTGCTGGCTAAGGCTTAAGGCATGGGCACAAGTGCTGGCTAAGGCTTAAGGCATGGGCACAAGTGCTGGCTATGGCTTAAGGCATGGGCACAAGTGCTGGCTAAGGCTTAAGGCATGGGCACAAGTGCTGGCTAAGGCTTAAGGCATGGGCACAAGTGCTGGCTAGGCTTAAGGCCTGGGCACAAGTGCTGGCTAAGGCTTAAGGCATGGGCACAAGTGCTGGCTAGGCATAAGGCATGGGCACAAGTGCTGGCTAGCCATAAGACATGGGCACAAGTGCTGGCTAAGGCTTAAGGCATGGGCACAAGTGCTGGCTAATGCTTAAGGCATGGGCACAAGTGCTGGCTAAGGCTTAAGGCCTTGGCACAAGTGCTGGCTAAGGCTTAAGCCTGGGCACAAGTGCTGGCTAGGCTTAAGGCCTGGGCACAAGTGCTGGCTAGGCTTAAGGCATGGGCACAAGTGCTGGCTAAGGCTTAAGGCATGGGCACAAGTGCTGGCTAAGGCTTAAGGCATGGGCACAAGTGCTGGCTAAGGCTTAAGGCATGGGTACAAGTGCTGGCTAGGCTTAAGGCATGGGCACAAGTGCTGGCTAGGCTTAAGGCAAGGCATACGGCTAACTCTTTGCACTCTTTGCATAAAGGGTTAGGCACCCATAGGGGTGAAGAGCTGGCTTTCACCCCTCTACTCTGTACTTGGACATTTAGGACTAGATCCTTTGTTGTACAGTGCGGAGCCTCTCCATAACCCCATGCTCCAAGCGACCAGGCACTTCTTGTCTGTCCTCCGTAAATGGGTAATGCCTTCTTCCCCAATTACAGTCGTGAATGCGCATTCAGACGGGACAAGAGCGAAGAGCGTAAAGCCTGCCCTGTGTGCATAACCATCATGTAACTAAAGACAGAAAAACATGCAAGGGGCTCAAAAGTGCTGGCTAAGGCTTAAGGGATGGGCACAAGTGCTGGCTAAGGCTTAAGGCATGGGCACAAGTGCTGGCTAGGCTTAAGGCATGGGCACAAGTGCTGGCTAGGCTTAAGGCAACGGCACAAGTGCTGGCTATGCTTAAGGCAACGGCACAAGTGCTGGCTAGGCTTAAGGCATGGGCACAAGTGCTGGCTAGGCTTAAGGCAACGGCACAAGTGCTGGCTAAGGTTTAAGGCATGGGCACAAGTGCTGGCTAAGGCTTAAGGCATGGGCACAAGTGCTGGCTAAGGCTTAAGGCATGGGCACAAGTGCTGGCTAAGGCTTAAGGCATGGGCACAAGTGCTGGCTAAGGCTTAAGGCATGGGCACAAGTGCTGGCTAAGGCTTAAGGCATGGGCACAAGTGCTGGCTAGGCATAAGGCATGGGCACAAGTGCTGGCTAGGCATTAGGCATGGGCACAAGTGCTGGCTAGGCATAAGGCATGGGCACAAGTGCTGGCTAAGGCTTAAGGCATGGGCACAAATGCTGGCTAAGGCTTAAGGCATGGGCACAAATGCTGGCTAAGGCTTAAGGCATGGGCACAAGTGCTGGCTAAGGCTTAAGGCAACGGCACAAGTGCTGGCTATGCTTAAGGCAACGGCACAAGTGCTGGCTAGGCTTAAGGCATGGGCACAAGTGCTGGCTAGGCTTAAGGCATGGGCACAAGTGCTGGCTAGGCTTAAGGCATGAGCACAAGTGCTGGCTAGGCTTAAGGCAACGGCACAAGTGCTGGCTATGCTTAAGGCAACGGCACAAGTGCTGGCTAGGCTTAAGTTATGGGCACAAGTGCTGGCTAGGCATAAGGCATGGGCACAAGTGCTGGCTAGGCATAAGGCATGGGCACAAGTGCTGGCTAGGCATAAGGCATGGGCACAAGTGCTGGCTAGGCATAAGGCATGGGCACAAGTGCTGGCTAGGTATAAGACATGGGCACAAGTGCTGGCTAAGGTTTAAGGCTTGGCACAAGTGCTGGCTAAGGCTGAAGGCATGGGCACAAGTGCTGGCTAAGGCTTAAGGCATGGGCACAAGTGCTGGCTAAGGCTTAAGGCATGGGCACAAGTGCTGGCTAAGGCTTAAGGCATGGGCACAAGTGCTGGCTAGGCATAAGGCATGGGCACAAGTGCTGGCTAGGCATAAGGCATGGGCACAAGTGCTGGCTAGGCATAAGGCATGGGCACAAGTGCTGGCTAAGGCTTAAGGCATGGGCACAAATGCTGGCTAAGGCTTAAGGCATGGGCACAAATGCTGGCTAAGGCTTAAGGCATGGGCACAAGTGCTGGCTAAGGCTTAAGGCAACGGCACAAGTGCTGGCTATGCTTAAGGCAACGGCACAAGTGCTGGCTAGGCTTAAGGCATGGGCACAAGTGCTGGCTAGGCTTAAGGCATGGGCACAAGTGCTGGCTAGGCTTAAGGCATGAGCACAAGTGCTGGCTAGGCTTAAGGCAACGGCACAAGTGCTGGCTATGCTTAAGGCAATGGCACAAGTGCTGGCTAGGCTTAAGTTATGGGCACAAGTGCTGGCTAGGCATAAGGCATGGGCACAAGTGCTGGCTAGGTATAAGGCATGGGCACAAGTGCTGGCTAGGCATAAGGCATGGGCACAAGTGCTGGCTAGGTATAAGACATGGGCACAAGTGCTGGCTAAGGTTTAATGCTTGGCACAAGTGCTGGCTAAGGCTTAAGGCATGGGCACAAGTGCTGGCTAGGCATAAGGCATGGGCACAAGTGCTGGCTAGGCATAAGGCATGGGCACAAGTGCTGGCTAGGCATAAGGCATGGGCACATGTGCTGGCTAAGGCTTAAGGCATGGGCACAAGTGCTGGCTAAGGCTTTAGGCATGGGCACAAGTGCTGGCTAAGGCTTAAGGCATGGGCACAAGTGCTGGCTAAGGCTTAAGGCATGGGCACAAGTGCTGGCTAAGGCTTAAGGCATGGGCACAAGTGCTGGCTAAGGCTTAAGGCATGGGCACAAGTGCTGACTAGGCTTAAGGCATGGGCACAAGTGCTGGCTATGCTTAAGGCAACGGCACAAGTGGTGGCTAGGCTTAAGGCAACGGCACAAGTGCTGGCTAAGCTTAAGGCATGGGCACAAGTGCTGGCTAGGCTTAAGGCATGGGCACAAGTGCTGGCTAGGCTTAAGGCATGAACACAAGTGCTGGCTAGGCATAAGGCATGGGCACAAGTGCTGGCTAAGGCATAAGGCATGGGCACAAGTGCTGGCTACGCTTAAGGCATGGGCACAAGTGCTGGCTAAGGCTTAAGGCATGGGCACAAGTGCTGGCTACGCTTAAGGCATGGGCACAAGTGCTGGCTAAGGCTTAAGGCAACGGCACAAGTGATGGCTAGGCTTAAGGCATGGGCACAAGAGATGGCTAGGCTTAAGGCATGGGTACAAGTGCTGGCTAGGCATAAGGCATGGGCACAAGTGCTGGCTAGGCATAAGGCATGGGCACAAGTGCTGGCTAGGCATAAGGCATGGGCACAAGTGCTGGCTAGCCATAAGACATGGGCACAAGTGCTGGCTAAGGCTTAAGGCATGGGCACAAGTGCTGGCTAAGGCTTAAGGCCTTGGCACAAGTGCTGGACAAGGCTTAAGCCTGGGCACAAGTGCTGGCTAGGCTTAAGGCATGGGCACAAGTGCTGGCTAAGGCTTAAGGCATGGGCACAAGTGCTGGCTAAGGCTTAAGGCCTTGGCACAAGTGCTGGACAAGGCTTAAGCCTGGGCACAAGTGCTGGCTAGGCTTAAGGCATGGGCACAAGTGCTGGCTAAGGCTTAAGGCATGGGCACAAGTGCTGGCTAAGGCTTAAGGCATGGGCACAAGTGCTGGCTAGGCTTAAGGCATGGGCACAAGTGCTGGCTAGGCTTAAGGCATACGGCTAACTCTTTGCACTCTTTGCATAAAGGGTTAGGCACCCATAGGGGTGAAGAGCTAGCTTTCACCCCTCTACTCTGTACTTGGACATTTAGGACTAGATCCTTTGTTGTACAGTGCGGAGCCTCTCCATAACCCCATGCTCCAAGCGACCAGGCACTTTCTGTCTGTCCTCCGTAAATGGGTAATGCCTTCTTCCCCAATTACAGTCGTGCATGCGCATTCAGATGGGACAAGAGCGAAGAGCGTAAAGCCTGCCCTGTGTGCATAACCATCATGTAACTAAAGACAGAAAAACATGCAAGGGGCTCAAAAGTGCTGGCTAAGGCTTAAGGCATGGGCACAAGTGCTGGCTAAGGCTTAAGGCATGGGCACAAGGGCTGGCTAAGGCTTAAGGCAACGGCACAAGTGCTGGCTATGCTTAAGGCAACGGCACAAGTGCTGGCTAGGCTTAAGGCATGGGCACAAGTGCTGGCTAGGCTTAAGGCATGGGCACAAGTGCAGGCTAGGCCTAAGGCATGAGCACAAGTGCTGGCTAGGCTTAAGGCAACGGCACAAGTGCTGGCTATGCTTAAGGCAACGGCACAAGTGCTGGCTATGCTTAAGGCAACGGCACAAGTGCTGGCTAGGCTTAAGTTATGGGCACAAGTGCTGGCTAGGCATAAGGCATGGGCACAAGTGCTGGCTAGGCATAAGGCATGGGCACAAGTGCTGGCTAGGCATAAGGCATGGGCACAAGTGCTGGCTAGGCATAAGGCATGGGCACAAGTGCTGGCTAGGTATAAGACATGGGCACAAGTGCTGGCTAAGGTTTAAGGCATGTGCACAAGTGCTGGCTAAGGCTTAAGGCATGGGCACAAGTGCTGGCTAGGCATAAGGCATGGGCACAAGTGCTGGCTAGGCATAAGGCATGGGCACAAGTGCTGGCTAGGCATAAGGCATGGGCACAAGTGCTGGCTAAGTCTTAAGGCATGGGCACAAGTGCTGGCTAAGGCTTTAGGCATGGGCACAAGTGCTGGCTAAGGCTTAAGGCATGGGCACAAGTGCTGGCTAAGGCTTAAGGCATGGGCACAAGTGCTGGCTAAGGCTTAAGGCATGGGCACAAGTACTGGCTAGGCTTAAGGCATGGGCACAAGTGCTGGCTATGCTTAAGGCAACGGCACAAGTGCTGGCTAGGCTTAAGGCATGGGCACAAGTGCTGGCTAGGCTTAAGGCATGGGCACAAGTGCTGGCTAGGCTTAAGGCAATGGCACAAGTGCTGGCTATGCTTAAGGCAACGGCACAAGTGCTGGCTAGGCTTAAGGCATGGGCACAAGTGCTGGCTAGGCTTAAGGCATGGGCACAAGTGCTGGCTAAGGTTTAAGGCATGGGCACAAGTGCTGGCTAAGGCTTAAGGCATGGGCACAAGTGCTGGCTAAGGCTTAAGGCATGGGCACAAGTGCTGGCTAAGGCTTAAGGCATGGGCACAAGTGCTGGCTAAGGCTTAATGCATGGGCACAAGTGCTGGCTAAGGCTTAAGGCATGGGCACAAGTGCTGGCTAAGGCTTAAGGCATGGGCACAAGTGCTGGCTAAGGCTTAAGGCATGGGCACAAGTGCTGGCTAAGGCTTAAGGCATGGGCACAAGTGCTGGCTAGGCATAAGGCATGGGCACAAGTGCTGGCTAGGCATAAGGCATGGGCACAAGTGCTGGCTAGGCATAAGGCATGGGCACAAGTGCTGGCTAGGCATAAGGCATGGGCACAAGTGCTGGCTAGGCATAAGGCATGGGCACAAGTGCTGGCTAAGGCTTAAGGCATGGGCACAAGTGCTGGCTAAGGCTTAAGGCATGGGCACAAGTGCTGGCTAAGGCTTAAGGCATGGGCACAAGTGCTGGCTAAGGCTTAAGGCATGGGTACAAGTGCTGGCTAGGCATAAGGCATGGGCACAAGTGCTGGCTAGGCATAAGGCATGGGCACAAGTGCTGGCTAGGCATAAGGCATGGGCACAAGTGCTGGCTAGCCATAAGACATGGGCACAAGTGCTGGCTAAGGCTTAAGGCATGGGCACAAGTGCTGGCTAAGGCTTAAGGCCTTGGCACAAGTGCTGGACAAGGCTTAAGCCTGGGCACAAGTGCTGGCTAGGCTTAAGGCATGGGCACAAGTGCTGGCTAAGGCTTAAGGCATGGGCACAAGTGCTGGCTAAGGCTTAAGGCCTTGGCACAAGTGCTGGACAAGGCTTAAGCCTGGGCACAAGTGCTGGCTAGGCTTAAGGCATGGGCACAAGTGCTGGCTAAGGCTTAAGGCATGGGCACAAGTGCTGGCTAAGGCTTAAGGCATGGGCACAAGTGCTGGCTAGGCTTAAGGCATGGGCACAAGTGCTGGCTAGGCTTAAGGCATACGGCTAACTCTTTGCACTCTTTGCATAAAGGGTTAGGCACCCATAGGGGTGAAGAGCTAGCTTTCACCCCTCTACTCTGTACTTGGACATTTAGGACTAGATCCTTTGTTGTACAGTGCGGAGCCTCTCCATAACCCCATGCTCCAAGCGACCAGGCACTTTCTGTCTGTCCTCCGTAAATGGGTAATGCCTTCTTCCCCAATTACAGTCGTGCATGCGCATTCAGATGGGACAAGAGCGAAGAGCGTAAAGCCTGCCCTGTGTGCATAACCATCATGTAACTAAAGACAGAAAAACATGCAAGGGGCTCAAAAGTGCTGGCTAAGGCTTAAGGCATGGGCACAAGTGCTGGCTAAGGCTTAAGGCATGGGCACAAGGGCTGGCTAAGGCTTAAGGCAACGGCACAAGTGCTGGCTATGCTTAAGGCAACGGCACAAGTGCTGGCTAGGCTTAAGGCATGGGCACAAGTGCTGGCTAGGCTTAAGGCATGGGCACAAGTGCAGGCTAGGCCTAAGGCATGAGCACAAGTGCTGGCTAGGCTTAAGGCAACGGCACAAGTGCTGGCTATGCTTAAGGCAACGGCACAAGTGCTGGCTATGCTTAAGGCAACGGCACAAGTGCTGGCTAGGCTTAAGTTATGGGCACAAGTGCTGGCTAGGCATAAGGCATGGGCACAAGTGCTCTCTAGGCATAAGGCATGGGCACAAGTGCTGGCTAGGCATAAGGCATGGGCACAAGTGCTGGCTAGGCATAAGGCATGGGCACAAGTGCTGGCTAGGTATAAGACATGGGCACAAGTGCTGGCTAAGGTTTAAGGCATGTGCACAAGTGCTGGCTAAGGCTTAAGGCATGGGCACAAGTGCTGGCTAGGCATAAGGCATGGGCACAAGTGCTGGCTAGGCATAAGGCATGGGCACAAGTGCTGGCTAGGCATAAGGCATGGGCACAAGTGCTGGCTAAGTCTTAAGGCATGGGCACAAGTGCTGGCTAAGGCTTTAGGCATGGGCACAAGTGCTGGCTAAGGCTTAAGGCATGGGCACAAGTGCTGGCTAAGGCTTAAGGCATGGGCACAAGTGCTGGCTACGCTTAAGGCATGGGCACAAGTGCTGGCTAAGGCTTAAGGCAACGGCACAAGTGATGGCTAGGCTTAAGGCATGGGCACAAGAGATGGCTAGGCTTAAGGCATGGGTACAAGTGCTGGCTAGGCATAAGGCATGGGCACAAGTGCTGGCTAGGCATAAGGCATGGGCACAAGTGCTGGCTAGGCATAAGGCATGGGCACAAGTGCTGGCTAGCCATAAGACATGGGCACAAGTGCTGGCTAAGGCTTAAGGCATGGGCACAAGTGCTGGCTAAGGCTTAAGGCCTTGGCACAAGTGCTGGACAAGGCTTAAGCCTGGGCACAAGTGCTGGCTAGGCTTAAGGCATGGGCACAAGTGCTGGCTAAGGCTTAAGGCATGGGCACAAGTGCTGGCTAAGGCTTAAGGCCTTGGCACAAGTGCTGGACAAGGCTTAAGCCTGGGCACAAGTGCTGGCTAGGCTTAAGGCATGGGCACAAGTGCTGGCTAAGGCTTAAGGCATGGGCACAAGTGCTGGCTAAGGCTTAAGGCATGGGCACAAGTGCTGGCTAGGCTTAAGGCATGGGCACAAGTGCTGGCTAGGCTTAAGGCATACGGCTAACTCTTTGCACTCTTTGCATAAAGGGTTAGGCACCCATAGGGGTGAAGAGCTAGCTTTCACCCCTCTACTCTGTACTTGGACATTTAGGACTAGATCCTTTGTTGTACAGTGCGGAGCCTCTCCATAACCCCATGCTCCAAGCGACCAGGCACTTTCTGTCTGTCCTCCGTAAATGGGTAATGCCTTCTTCCCCAATTACAGTCGTGCATGCGCATTCAGATGGGACAAGAGCGAAGAGCGTAAAGCCTGCCCTGTGTGCATAACCATCATGTAACTAAAGACAGAAAAACATGCAAGGGGCTCAAAAGTGCTGGCTAAGGCTTAAGGCATGGGCACAAGTGCTGGCTAAGGCTTAAGGCATGGGCACAAGGGCTGGCTAAGGCTTAAGGCAACGGCACAAGTGCTGGCTATGCTTAAGGCAACGGCACAAGTGCTGGCTAGGCTTAAGGCATGGGCACAAGTGCTGGCTAGGCTTAAGGCATGGGCACAAGTGCAGGCTAGGCCTAAGGCATGAGCACAAGTGCTGGCTAGGCTTAAGGCAACGGCACAAGTGCTGGCTATGCTTAAGGCAACGGCACAAGTGCTGGCTATGCTTAAGGCAACGGCACAAGTGCTGGCTAGGCTTAAGTTATGGGCACAAGTGCTGGCTAGGCATAAGGCATGGGCACAAGTGCTGGCTAGGCATAAGGCATGGGCACAAGTGCTGGCTAGGCATAAGGCATGGGCACAAGTGCTGGCTAGGCATAAGGCATGGGCACAAGTGCTGGCTAGGTATAAGACATGGGCACAAGTGCTGGCTAAGGTTTAAGGCATGTGCACAAGTGCTGGCTAAGGCTTAAGGCATGGGCACAAGTGCTGGCTAGGCATAAGGCATGGGCACAAGTGCTGGCTAGGCATAAGGCATGGGCACAAGTGCTGGCTAGGCATAAGGCATGGGCACAAGTGCTGGCTAAGTCTTAAGGCATGGGCACAAGTGCTGGCTAAGGCTTTAGGCATGGGCACAAGTGCTGGCTAAGGCTTAAGGCATGGGCACAAGTGCTGGCTAAGGCTTAAGGCATGGGCACAAGTGCTGGCTAAGGCTTAAGGCATGGGCACAAGTACTGGCTAGGCTTAAGGCATGGGCACAAGTGCTGGCTATGCTTAAGGCAACGGCACAAGTGCTGGCTAGGCTTAAGGCATGGGCACAAGTGCTGGCTAGGCTTAAGGCATGGGCACAAGTGCTGGCTAGGCTTAAGGCAATGGCACAAGTGCTGGCTATGCTTAAGGCAACGGCACAAGTGCTGGCTAGGCTTAAGGCATGGGCACAAGTGCTGGCTAGGCTTAAGGCATGGGCACAAGTGCTGGCTAAGGTTTAAGGCATGGGCACAAGTGCTGGCTAAGGCTTAAGGCATGGGCACAAGTGCTGGCTAAGGCTTAAGGCATGGGCACAAGTGCTGGCTAAGGCTTAAGGCATGGGCACAAGTGCTGGCTAAGGCTTAATGCATGGGCACAAGTGCTGGCTAAGGCTTAAGGCATGGGCACAAGTGCTGGCTAAGGCTTAAGGCATGGGCACAAGTGCTGGCTAAGGCTTAAGGCATGGGCACAAGTGCTGGCTAAGGCTTAAGGCATGGGCACAAGTGCTGGCTAGGCATAAGGCATGGGCACAAGTGCTGGCTAGGCATAAGGCATGGGCACAAGTGCTGGCTAGGCATAAGGCATGGGCACAAGTGCTGGCTAGGCATAAGGCATGGGCACAAGTGCTGGCTAAGGCTTAAGGCATGGGCACAAGTGCTGGCTAAGGCTTAAGGCATGGGCACAAGTGCTGGCTAAGGCTTAAGGCATGGGCACAAGTGCTGGCTAAGGCTTAAGGCATGGGCACAAGTGCTGGCTAAGGCTTAAGGCATGGGCACAAGTGCTGGCTAAGGCTTAAGGCATGGGCACAAGTGCTGGCTAAGGCTTAAGGCATGGGCACAAGTGCTGGCTAGGCATAAGGCATGGGCACAAGTGCTGGCTAGGCTTAAGGCAACGGCACAAGTGCTGGCTAGGCTTAAGGCAACGGCACAAGTGCTGGCTATGCTTAAGGCAACGGCACAAGTGCTGGCTAGGCTTAAGTTATGGGCACAAGTGCTGGCTAGGCATAAGTCATGGGAACAAGTGCTGGCTAGGCATAAGGCATGGGCACAAGTGCTGGCTAGGCATAAGGCATGGGCACAAGTGCTGGCTAGGCATAAGACATGGGCACAAGTGCTGGCTAGGTATAAGACATGGGCACAAGTGGTGGCTAAGGTTTAAGGCATGGGCACAAGTGCTGGCTAAGGCTTAAGGCATGGGCACAAGTGCTGGCTAGGCATAAGGCATGGGCACAAGTGCTGGCTAGGCATAAGGCATGGGCACAAGTGCTGGCTAGGCATAAGGCATGGGCAAAAGTGCTGGCTAAGGCTTAAGGCATGGGTACAAGTGCTGGCTAGGCTTAAGGCATGGGCACAAGTGCTGGCTAGGCTTAAGGCATACGGCTAACTCTTTGCACTCTTTGCATAAAGGGTTAGGCACCCATAGGGGTGAAGAGCTGGCTTTCACCCCTCTACTCTGTACTTGGACATTTAGGACTAGATCCTTTGTTGTACAGTGCGGAGCCTCTCCATAACCCCATGCTCCAAGCGACCAGGCACTTCTTGTCTGTCCTCCGTAAATGGGTAATGCCTTCTTCCCCAATTACAGTCGTGAATGCGCATTCAGACGGGACAAGAGCGAAGAGCGTAAAGCCTGCCCTGTGTGCATAACCATCATGTAACTAAAGACAGAAAAACATGCAAGGGGCTCAAAAGTGCTGGCTAAGGCTTAAGGGATGGGCACAAGTGCTGGCTAAGGCTTAAGGCATGGGCACAAGTGCTGGCTAGGCTTAAGGCATGGGCACAAGTGCTGGCTAGGCTTAAGGCAACGGCACAAGTGCTGGCTATGCTTAAGGCAACGGCACAAGTGCTGGCTAGGCTTAAGGCATGGGCACAAGTGCTGGCTAGGCTTAAGGCATGGGCACAAGTGCTGGCTAAGGTTTAAGGCATGGGCACAAGTGCTGGCTAAGGCTTAAGGCATGGGCACAAGTGCTGGCTAAGGCTTAAGGCATGGGCACAAGTGCTGGCTAAGGCTTAAGGCATGGGCACAAGTGCTGGCTAAGGCTTAAGGCATGGGCACAAGTGCTGGCTAAGGCTTAAGGCATGGGCACAAGTGCTGGCTAGGCATAAGGCATGGGCACAAGTGCTGGCTAGGCATAAGGCATGGGCACAAGTGCTGGCTAGGCATAAGGCATGGGCACAAGTGCTGGCTAAGGCTTAAGGCATGGGCACAAATGCTGGCTAAGGCTTAAGGCATGGGCACAAATGCTGGCTAAGGCTTAAGGCATGGGCACAAGTGCTGGCTAAGGCTTAAGGCAACGGCACAAGTGCTGGCTATGCTTAAGGCAACGGCACAAGTGCTGGCTAGGCTTAAGGCATGGGCACAAGTGCTGGCTAGGCTTAAGGCATGGGCACAAGTGCTGGCTAGGCTTAAGGCATGAGCACAAGTGCTGGCTAGGCTTAAGGCAACGGCACAAGTGCTGGCTATGCTTAAGGCAACGGCACAAGTGCTGGCTAGGCTTAAGTTATGGGCACAAGTGCTGGCTAGGCATAAGGCATGGGCACAAGTGCTGGCTAGGCATAAGGCATGGGCACAAGTGCTGGCTAGGCATAAGGCATGGGCACAAGTGCTGGCTAGGCATAAGGCATGGGCACAAGTGCTGGCTAGGTATAAGACATGGGCACAAGTGCTGGCTAAGGTTTAAGGCTTGGCACAAGTGCTGGCTAAGGCTGAAGGCATGGGCACAAGTGCTGGCTAAGGCTTAAGGCATGGGCACAAGTGCTGGCTAAGGCTTAAGGCATGGGCACAAGTGCTGGCTAAGGCTTAAGGCATGGGCACAAGTGCTGGCTAAGGCTTAAGGCATGGGCACAAGTGCTGGCTAGGCATAAGGCATGGGCACAAGTGCTGGCTAGGCATAAGGCATGGGCACAAGTGCTGGCTAGGCATAAGGCATGGGCACAAGTGCTGGCTAAGGCTTAAGGCATGGGCACAAATGCTGGCTAAGGCTTAAGGCATGGGCACAAATGCTGGCTAAGGCTTAAGGCAACGGCACAAGCACTGGCTATGCTTAAGGCAACGGCACAAGTGCTGGCTAGGCTTAAGGCATGGGCACAAGTGCTGGCTAGGCTTAAGGCATGGGCACAAGTGCTGGCTAGGCTTAAGGCATGAGCACAAGTGCTGGCTAGGCTTAAGGCAACGGCACAAGTGCTGGCTATGCTTAAGGCAATGGCACAAGTGCTGGCTAGGCTTAAGTTATGGGCACAAGTGCTGGCTAGGCATAAGGCATGGGCACAAGTGCTGGCTAGGTATAAGGCATGGGCACAAGTGCTGGCTAGGCATAAGGCATGGGCACAAGTGCTGGCTAGGTATAAGACATGGGCACAAGTGCTGGCTAAGGTTTAATGCTTGGCACAAGTGCTGGCTAAGGCTTAAGGCATGGGCACAAGTGCTGGCTAGGCATAAGGCATGGGCACAAGTGCTGGCTAGGCATAAGGCATGGGCACAAGTGCTGGCTAAGGCTTAAGGCATGGGCACAAGTGCTGGCTAAGGCTTTAGGCATGGGCACAAGTGCTGGCTAAGGCTTAAGGCATGGGTACAAGTGCTGGCTAGGCATAAGGCATGGGCACAAGTGCTGGCTAGGCATAAGGCATGGGCACAAGTGCTGGCTAGGCATAAGGCATGGGCACAAGTGCTGGCTAGCCATAAGACATGGGCACAAGTGCTGGCTAAGGCTTAAGGCATGGGCACAAGTGCTGGCTAAGGCTTAAGGCCTTGGCACAAGTGCTGGACAAGGCTTAAGCCTGGGCACAAGTGCTGGCTAGGCTTAAGGCATGGGCACAAGTGCTGGCTAAGGCTTAAGGCATGGGCACAAGTGCTGGCTAAGGCTTAAGGCCTTGGCACAAGTGCTGGACAAGGCTTAAGCCTGGGCACAAGTGCTGGCTAGGCTTAAGGCATGGGCACAAGTGCTGGCTAAGGCTTAAGGCATGGGCACAAGTGCTGGCTAAGGCTTAAGGCATGGGCACAAGTGCTGGCTAGGCTTAAGGCATGGGCACAAGTGCTGGCTAGGCTTAAGGCATACGGCTAACTCTTTGCACTCTTTGCATAAAGGGTTAGGCACCCATAGGGGTGAAGAGCTAGCTTTCACCCCTCTACTCTGTACTTGGACATTTAGGACTAGATCCTTTGTTGTACAGTGCGGAGCCTCTCCATAACCCCATGCTCCAAGCGACCAGGCACTTTCTGTCTGTCCTCCGTAAATGGGTAATGCCTTCTTCCCCAATTACAGTCGTGCATGCGCATTCAGATGGGACAAGAGCGAAGAGCGTAAAGCCTGCCCTGTGTGCATAACCATCATGTAACTAAAGACAGAAAAACATGCAAGGGGCTCAAAAGTGCTGGCTAAGGCTTAAGGCATGGGCACAAGTGCTGGCTAAGGCTTAAGGCATGGGCACAAGGGCTGGCTAAGGCTTAAGGCAACGGCACAAGTGCTGGCTATGCTTAAGGCAACGGCACAAGTGCTGGCTAGGCTTAAGGCATGGGCACAAGTGCTGGCTAGGCTTAAGGCATGGGCACAAGTGCAGGCTAGGCCTAAGGCATGAGCACAAGTGCTGGCTAGGCTTAAGGCAACGGCACAAGTGCTGGCTATGCTTAAGGCAACGGCACAAGTGCTGGCTATGCTTAAGGCAACGGCACAAGTGCTGGCTAGGCTTAAGTTATGGGCACAAGTGCTGGCTAGGCATAAGGCATGGGCACAAGTGCTGGCTAGGCATAAGGCATGGGCACAAGTGCTGGCTAGGCATAAGGCATGGGCACAAGTGCTGGCTAGGCATAAGGCATGGGCACAAGTGCTGGCTAGGTATAAGACATGGGCACAAGTGCTGGCTAAGGTTTAAGGCATGTGCACAAGTGCTGGCTAAGGCTTAAGGCATGGGCACAAGTGCTGGCTAGGCATAAGGCATGGGCACAAGTGCTGGCTAGGCATAAGGCATGGGCACAAGTGCTGGCTAGGCATAAGGCATGGGCACAAGTGCTGGCTAAGTCTTAAGGCATGGGCACAAGTGCTGGCTAAGGCTTTAGGCATGGGCACAAGTGCTGGCTAAGGCTTAAGGCATGGGCACAAGTGCTGGCTAAGGCTTAAGGCATGGGCACAAGTGCTGGCTACGCTTAAGGCATGGGCACAAGTGCTGGCTAAGGCTTAAGGCAACGGCACAAGTGATGGCTAGGCTTAAGGCATGGGCACAAGAGATGGCTAGGCTTAAGGCATGGGTACAAGTGCTGGCTAGGCATAAGGCATGGGCACAAGTGCTGGCTAGGCATAAGGCATGGGCACAAGTGCTGGCTAGGCATAAGGCATGGGCACAAGTGCTGGCTAGCCATAAGACATGGGCACAAGTGCTGGCTAAGGCTTAAGGCATGGGCACAAGTGCTGGCTAAGGCTTAAGGCCTTGGCACAAGTGCTGGACAAGGCTTAAGCCTGGGCACAAGTGCTGGCTAGGCTTAAGGCATGGGCACAAGTGCTGGCTAAGGCTTAAGGCATGGGCACAAGTGCTGGCTAAGGCTTAAGGCCTTGGCACAAGTGCTGGACAAGGCTTAAGCCTGGGCACAAGTGCTGGCTAGGCTTAAGGCATGGGCACAAGTGCTGGCTAAGGCTTAAGGCATGGGCACAAGTGCTGGCTAAGGCTTAAGGCATGGGCACAAGTGCTGGCTAGGCTTAAGGCATGGGCACAAGTGCTGGCTAGGCTTAAGGCATACGGCTAACTCTTTGCACTCTTTGCATAAAGGGTTAGGCACCCATAGGGGTGAAGAGCTAGCTTTCACCCCTCTACTCTGTACTTGGACATTTAGGACTAGATCCTTTGTTGTACAGTGCGGAGCCTCTCCATAACCCCATGCTCCAAGCGACCAGGCACTTTCTGTCTGTCCTCCGTAAATGGGTAATGCCTTCTTCCCCAATTACAGTCGTGCATGCGCATTCAGATGGGACAAGAGCGAAGAGCGTAAAGCCTGCCCTGTGTGCATAACCATCATGTAACTAAAGACAGAAAAACATGCAAGGGGCTCAAAAGTGCTGGCTAAGGCTTAAGGCATGGGCACAAGTGCTGGCTAAGGCTTAAGGCATGGGCACAAGGGCTGGCTAAGGCTTAAGGCAACGGCACAAGTGCTGGCTATGCTTAAGGCAACGGCACAAGTGCTGGCTAGGCTTAAGGCATGGGCACAAGTGCTGGCTAGGCTTAAGGCATGGGCACAAGTGCAGGCTAGGCCTAAGGCATGAGCACAAGTGCTGGCTAGGCTTAAGGCAACGGCACAAGTGCTGGCTATGCTTAAGGCAACGGCACAAGTGCTGGCTATGCTTAAGGCAACGGCACAAGTGCTGGCTAGGCTTAAGTTATGGGCACAAGTGCTGGCTAGGCATAAGGCATGGGCACAAGTGCTGGCTAGGCATAAGGCATGGGCACAAGTGCTGGCTAGGCATAAGGCATGGGCACAAGTGCTGGCTAGGCATAAGGCATGGGCACAAGTGCTGGCTAGGTATAAGACATGGGCACAAGTGCTGGCTAAGGTTTAAGGCATGTGCACAAGTGCTGGCTAAGGCTTAAGGCATGGGCACAAGTGCTGGCTAGGCATAAGGCATGGGCACAAGTGCTGGCTAGGCATAAGGCATGGGCACAAGTGCTGGCTAGGCATAAGGCATGGGCACAAGTGCTGGCTAAGTCTTAAGGCATGGGCACAAGTGCTGGCTAAGGCTTTAGGCATGGGCACAAGTGCTGGCTAAGGCTTAAGGCATGGGCACAAGTGCTGGCTAAGGCTTAAGGCATGGGCACAAGTGCTGGCTAAGGCTTAAGGCATGGGCACAAGTACTGGCTAGGCTTAAGGCATGGGCACAAGTGCTGGCTATGCTTAAGGCAACGGCACAAGTGCTGGCTAGGCTTAAGGCATGGGCACAAGTGCTGGCTAGGCTTAAGGCATGGGCACAAGTGCTGGCTAGGCTTAAGGCAATGGCACAAGTGCTGGCTATGCTTAAGGCAACGGCACAAGTGCTGGCTAGGCTTAAGGCATGGGCACAAGTGCTGGCTAGGCTTAAGGCATGGGCACAAGTGCTGGCAAAGGTTTAAGGCATGGGCACAAGTGCTGGCTAAGGCTTAAGGCATGGGCACAAGTGCTGGCTAAGGCTTAAGGCATGGGCACAAGTGCTGGCTAAGGCTTAAGGCATGGGCACAAGTGCTGGCTAAGGCTTAATGCATGGGCACAAGTGCTGGCTAAGGCTTAAGGCATGGGCACAAGTGCTGGCTAAGGCTTAAGGCATGGGCACAAGTGCTGGCTAAGGCTTAAGGCATGGGCACAAGTGCTGGCTAAGGCTTAAGGCATGGGCACATGTGCTGGCTAAGGCTTAAGGCATGGGCACAAGTGCTGGCTCAGGCTTAAGGCATGGGCACAAGTGCTGGCTAGGCTTAAGGCAACGGCACAAGTGCAGGATAAGGCTTAAGGCATGGGCACAAGTGCTGGCTAGGCTTAAGGCATGGGCACAAGTGCTGGCTAGGCATAAGGCATGGGCACAAGTGCTGGCTAGGCATAATGCATGGGCACAAGTGCTGGCTAAGGCTTAAGGCATGGGCACAAGTGCTGGCTAAGGCTTAAGGCATGGGCACAAGTGCTGGCTAAGGCTTAAGGCATGGGCACAAGTGCTGGCTTAGGCTTAAGGCATGGGCACAAGTGCTGGCTAAGGCTTAAGGCATGGGCACAAGTGCTTGCTAAGGCTTAAGGCATGGGCACAAGTGTTGGCTAAGGCTTAAAGCATGGGCACAAGTGCTGGCTAAGGCTTAAGGCATGGGCACAAGTGCTGGATAGGCTTAAGGCATACGTCTAACTCTTTGTACTCTTTGCATAAAGGGTTAGGCACCCATAGGGGTGAAGAGCGAGCTTTCACCCCTCTACTCTTTACTTGGACATTTAGGACTAGATCCTTTGTTGTACAGTGCGGAGCCTCTCCATAACCCCATGCTCCAAGCGACCAGGCACTTCTTGTCTGTCCTCCGTAAATGGGTAATGCCTTCTTCCCCAATTAATGTCGTGCATGCGCATTCAGACGGGACAAGAGCGAAGAGCGTAAAGCCTGCCCTGTGTGCATAACCATCATATAACTAAAGACAGAAAAACAAACATGCAAGGGGCTCAAAAGTGCTGGCTAAGGTTTAAGGCATGGCCACAAGTGCTGGCTAAGGCTTAAGGCATGGGCACTAGTGCTGGCTAAGGCTTAAGGCATGGGCACAAGTGCTGGTTAAGGCTTAAGGCATGGGCACAAGTGCTGGTTAAGGCTTAAGGCATGGGCACAAGTGCTGGCTAAGGCTTAAGGCATGGGCACAAGTGCTGGCTAAGGCTTAAGGCATGGACACAAGTGCTGGCTAAGGCTTAAGGCATGGGCACAAGTGCTGGCTAGGCTTACGGCATGGGCACAAGTGCTAGCTAGGCATAAGGCATGGGCACAAGTGCTGGCTATGCATAAGGCATGGGCACAAGTGCCTGCTAGGCATAAAGCATGGGCACAAGTGCTGGCTAAGGCTTAAGGCATGGGCACATGTGCTGGCTAAGGCTTAAGGCATGGGCACATGTGCTGGCTAAGGCTTAAGGCATGGGCACAAGTGCTGGCTAAGGCTTAAGGCATGGGCACAAGTGCTGGCTAAGGCTTAAGGTATGGGCACAAGTGCTGGCTAAGGCTTAAGGCATGGGCACAAGTGCTGGCTAGGCTTAAGGCATGGGCACAAGTGCTGGCTAAGGCTTAAGGCATGGGCACAAGTGCTGGCTAGGCATAAGGCATGGGCACAAGTGCTGGCTAAGGCTTAAGGCATGGGCACAAGTGCTGGCTAAGGCTTAAGGCATGGGCACAAGTGCTGGCTAAGGATTAAGGCATGGGCACAAGTGCTGGCTAAGGCTTAAGGCATGGGCACAAGTGCTGGCTAAGGCTTAAGGCATGGGCACAAGTGCTGGCTAAGGCTTAAGGCATGGGCACAAGTGCTGGCTAAGGCTTAAGGCATGGGCACAAGTACTGGCTAGGCTTAAGGCATGGGCACAAGTGCTGGCTATGCGTAAGGCAACGGCACAAGTGCTGGCTATGCTTAAGGCAACGGCACAAGTGCTGGCTAGGCTTAAGGCATGGGCACAAGTGCTGGCTAAGGTTTAAGGCATGGGCACAAGTGCTGGCTAAGGCTTAAGGCATGGGCACAAGTGCTGGCTAAGGCTTAAGGCATGGGCACAAGTGCTGGCTAAGGCTTAAGGCATGGGCACAAGTGCTGGCTAAGGCTTAAGGCATGGGCACAAGTGCTGGCTAAGGCTTAAGGCATGGGCACAAGTGCTGGCTAGGCATAAGGCATGGGCACAAGTGCTGGCTAGGCATAAGGCATGGGCACAAGTGCTGGCTAGGCATAAGGCATGGGCACAAGTGCTGGCTAAGGCTTAAGGCATGGGCACAAATGCTGGCTAAGGCTTAAGGCATGGGCACAAATGCTGGCTAAGGCTTAAGGCATGGGCACAAGTGCTGGCTAAGGCTTAAGGCAACGGCACAAGTGCTGGCTATGCTTAAGGCAACGGCACAAGTGCTGGCTAGGCTTAAGGCATGGGCACAAGTGCTGGCTAGGCTTAAGGCATGGGCACAAGTGCTGGCTAGGCTTAAGGCATGAGCACAAGTGCTGGCTAGGCTTAAGGCAACGGCACAAGTGCTGGCTATGCTTAAGGCAACGGCACAAGTGCTGGCTAGGCTTAAGTTATGGGCACAAGTGCTGGCTAGGCATAAGGCATGGGCACAAGTGCTGGCTAGGCATAAGGCATGGGCACAAGTGCTGGCTAGGCATAAGGCATGGGCACAAGTGCTGGCTAGGCATAAGGCATGGGCACAAGTGCTGGCTAGGTATAAGACATGGGCACAAGTGCTGGCTAAGGTTTAAGGCTTGGCACAAGTGCTGGCTAAGGCTGAAGGCATGGGCACAAGTGCTGGCTAAGGCTTAAGGCATGGGCACAAGTGCTGGCTAAGGCTTAAGGCATGGGCACAAGTGCTGGCTAAGGCTTAAGGCATGGGCACAAGTGCTGGCTAGGCATAAGGCATGGGCACAAGTGCTGGCTAGGCATAAGGCATGGGCACAAGTGCTGGCTAGGCATAAGGCATGGGCACAAGTGCTGGCTAAGGCTTAAGGCATGGGCACAAATGCTGGCTAAGGCTTAAGGCATGGGCACAAATGCTGGCTAAGGCTTAAGGCATGGGCACAAGTGCTGGCTAAGGCTTAAGGCAACGGCACAAGTGCTGGCTATGCTTAAGGCAACGGCACAAGTGCTGGCTAGGCTTAAGGCATGGGCACAAGTGCTGGCTAGGCTTAAGGCATGGGCACAAGTGCTGGCTAGGCTTAAGGCATGAGCACAAGTGCTGGCTAGGCTTAAGGCAACGGCACAAGTGCTGGCTATGCTTAAGGCAATGGCACAAGTGCTGGCTAGGCTTAAGTTATGGGCACAAGTGCTGGCTAGGCATAAGGCATGGGCACAAGTGCTGGCTAGGTATAAGGCATGGGCACAAGTGCTGGCTAGGCATAAGGCATGGGCACAAGTGCTGGCTAGGTATAAGACATGGGCACAAGTGCTGGCTAAGGTTTAATGCTTGGCACAAGTGCTGGCTAAGGCTTAAGGCATGGGCACAAGTGCTGGCTAGGCATAAGGCATGGGCACAAGTGCTGGCTAGGCATAAGGCATGGGCACAAGTGCTGGCTAGGCATAAGGCATGGGCACATGTGCTGGCTAAGGCTTAAGGCATGGGCACAAGTGCTGGCTAAGGCTTTAGGCATGGGCACAAGTGCTGGCTAAGGCTTAAGGCATGGGCACAAGTGCTGGCTAAGGCTTAAGGCATGGGCACAAGTGCTGGCTAAGGCTTAAGGCATGGGCACAAGTGCTGGCTAAGGCTTAAGGCATGGGCACAAGTGCTGACTAGGCTTAAGGCATGGGCACAAGTGCTGGCTATGCTTAAGGCAACGGCACAAGTGGTGGCTAGGCTTAAGGCAACGGCACAAGTGCTGGCTAAGCTTAAGGCATGGGCACAAGTGCTGGCTAGGCTTAAGGCATGGGCACAAGTGCTGGCTAGGCTTAAGGCATGAACACAAGTGCTGGCTAGGCATAAGGCATGGGCACAAGTGCTGGCTAAGGCATAAGGCATGGGCACAAGTGCTGGCTACGCTTAAGGCATGGGCACAAGTGCTGGCTAAGGCTTAAGGCATGGGCACAAGTGCTGGCTACGCTTAAGGCATGGGCACAAGTGCTGGCTAAGGCTTAAGGCAACGGCACAAGTGATGGCTAGGCTTAAGGCATGGGCACAAGAGATGGCTAGGCTTAAGGCATGGGTACAAGTGCTGGCTAGGCATAAGGCATGGGCACAAGTGCTGGCTAGGCATAAGGCATGGGCACAAGTGCTGGCTAGGCATAAGGCATGGGCACAAGTGCTGGCTAGCCATAAGACATGGGCACAAGTGCTGGCTAAGGCTTAAGGCATGGGCACAAGTGCTGGCTAAGGCTTAAGGCCTTGGCACAAGTGCTGGACAAGGCTTAAGCCTGGGCACAAGTGCTGGCTAGGCTTAAGGCATGGGCACAAGTGCTGGCTAAGGCTTAAGGCATGGGCACAAGTGCTGGCTAAGGCTTAAGGCCTTGGCACAAGTGCTGGACAAGGCTTAAGCCTGGGCACAAGTGCTGGCTAGGCTTAAGGCATGGGCACAAGTGCTGGCTAAGGCTTAAGGCATGGGCACAAGTGCTGGCTAAGGCTTAAGGCATGGGCACAAGTGCTGGCTAGGCTTAAGGCATGGGCACAAGTGCTGGCTAGGCTTAAGGCATACGGCTAACTCTTTGCACTCTTTGCATAAAGGGTTAGGCACCCATAGGGGTGAAGAGCTAGCTTTCACCCCTCTACTCTGTACTTGGACATTTAGGACTAGATCCTTTGTTGTACAGTGCGGAGCCTCTCCATAACCCCATGCTCCAAGCGACCAGGCACTTTCTGTCTGTCCTCCGTAAATGGGTAATGCCTTCTTCCCCAATTACAGTCGTGCATGCGCATTCAGATGGGACAAGAGCGAAGAGCGTAAAGCCTGCCCTGTGTGCATAACCATCATGTAACTAAAGACAGAAAAACATGCAAGGGGCTCAAAAGTGCTGGCTAAGGCTTAAGGCATGGGCACAAGTGCTGGCTAAGGCTTAAGGCATGGGCACAAGGGCTGGCTAAGGCTTAAGGCAACGGCACAAGTGCTGGCTATGCTTAAGGCAACGGCACAAGTGCTGGCTAGGCTTAAGGCATGGGCACAAGTGCTGGCTAGGCTTAAGGCATGGGCACAAGTGCAGGCTAGGCCTAAGGCATGAGCACAAGTGCTGGCTAGGCTTAAGGCAACGGCACAAGTGCTGGCTATGCTTAAGGCAACGGCACAAGTGCTGGCTATGCTTAAGGCAACGGCACAAGTGCTGGCTAGGCTTAAGTTATGGGCACAAGTGCTGGCTAGGCATAAGGCATGGGCACAAGTGCTGGCTAGGCATAAGGCATGGGCACAAGTGCTGGCTAGGCATAAGGCATGGGCACAAGTGCTGGCTAGGCATAAGGCATGGGCACAAGTGCTGGCTAGGTATAAGACATGGGCACAAGTGCTGGCTAAGGTTTAAGGCATGTGCACAAGTGCTGGCTAAGGCTTAAGGCATGGGCACAAGTGCTGGCTAGGCATAAGGCATGGGCACAAGTGCTGGCTAGGCATAAGGCATGGGCACAAGTGCTGGCTAGGCATAAGGCATGGGCACAAGTGCTGGCTAAGTCTTAAGGCATGGGCACAAGTGCTGGCTAAGGCTTTAGGCATGGGCACAAGTGCTGGCTAAGGCTTAAGGCATGGGCACAAGTGCTGGCTAAGGCTTAAGGCATGGGCACAAGTGCTGGCTAAGGCTTAAGGCATGGGCACAAGTACTGGCTAGGCTTAAGGCATGGGCACAAGTGCTGGCTATGCTTAAGGCAACGGCACAAGTGCTGGCTAGGCTTAAGGCATGGGCACAAGTGCTGGCTAGGCTTAAGGCATGGGCACAAGTGCTGGCTAGGCTTAAGGCAATGGCACAAGTGCTGGCTATGCTTAAGGCAACGGCACAAGTGCTGGCTAGGCTTAAGGCATGGGCACAAGTGCTGGCTAGGCTTAAGGCATGGGCACAAGTGCTGGCTAAGGTTTAAGGCATGGGCACAAGTGCTGGCTAAGGCTTAAGGCATGGGCACAAGTGCTGGCTAAGGCTTAAGGCATGGGCACAAGTGCTGGCTAAGGCTTAAGGCATGGGCACAAGTGCTGGCTAAGGCTTAATGCATGGGCACAAGTGCTGGCTAAGGCTTAAGGCATGGGCACAAGTGCTGGCTAAGGCTTAAGGCATGGGCACAAGTGCTGGCTAAGGCTTAAGGCATGGGCACAAGTGCTGGCTAAGGCTTAAGGCATGGGCACAAGTGCTGGCTAGGCATAAGGCATGGGCACAAGTGCTGGCTAGGCATAAGGCATGGGCACAAGTGCTGGCTAGGCATAAGGCATGGGCACAAGTGCTGGCTAGGCATAAGGCATGGGCACAAGTGCTGGCTAGGCATAAGGCATGGGCACAAGTGCTGGCTAAGGCTTAAGGCATGGGCACAAGTGCTGGCTAAGGCTTAAGGCATGGGCACAAGTGCTGGCTAAGGCTTAAGGCATGGGCACAAGTGCTGGCTAAGGCTTAAGGCATGGGTACAAGTGCTGGCTAGGCATAAGGCATGGGCACAAGTGCTGGCTAGGCATAAGGCATGGGCACAAGTGCTGGCTAGGCATAAGGCATGGGCACAAGTGCTGGCTAGCCATAAGACATGGGCACAAGTGCTGGCTAAGGCTTAAGGCATGGGCACAAGTGCTGGCTAAGGCTTAAGGCCTTGGCACAAGTGCTGGACAAGGCTTAAGCCTGGGCACAAGTGCTGGCTAGGCTTAAGGCATGGGCACAAGTGCTGGCTAAGGCTTAAGGCATGGGCACAAGTGCTGGCTAAGGCTTAAGGCCTTGGCACAAGTGCTGGACAAGGCTTAAGCCTGGGCACAAGTGCTGGCTAGGCTTAAGGCATGGGCACAAGTGCTGGCTAAGGCTTAAGGCATGGGCACAAGTGCTGGCTAAGGCTTAAGGCATGGGCACAAGTGCTGGCTAGGCTTAAGGCATGGGCACAAGTGCTGGCTAGGCTTAAGGCATACGGCTAACTCTTTGCACTCTTTGCATAAAGGGTTAGGCACCCATAGGGGTGAAGAGCTAGCTTTCACCCCTCTACTCTGTACTTGGACATTTAGGACTAGATCCTTTGTTGTACAGTGCGGAGCCTCTCCATAACCCCATGCTCCAAGCGACCAGGCACTTTCTGTCTGTCCTCCGTAAATGGGTAATGCCTTCTTCCCCAATTACAGTCGTGCATGCGCATTCAGATGGGACAAGAGCGAAGAGCGTAAAGCCTGCCCTGTGTGCATAACCATCATGTAACTAAAGACAGAAAAACATGCAAGGGGCTCAAAAGTGCTGGCTAAGGCTTAAGGCATGGGCACAAGTGCTGGCTAAGGCTTAAGGCATGGGCACAAGGGCTGGCTAAGGCTTAAGGCAACGGCACAAGTGCTGGCTATGCTTAAGGCAACGGCACAAGTGCTGGCTAGGCTTAAGGCATGGGCACAAGTGCTGGCTAGGCTTAAGGCATGGGCACAAGTGCAGGCTAGGCCTAAGGCATGAGCACAAGTGCTGGCTAGGCTTAAGGCAACGGCACAAGTGCTGGCTATGCTTAAGGCAACGGCACAAGTGCTGGCTATGCTTAAGGCAACGGCACAAGTGCTGGCTAGGCTTAAGTTATGGGCACAAGTGCTGGCTAGGCATAAGGCATGGGCACAAGTGCTGGCTAGGCATAAGGCATGGGCACAAGTGCTGGCTAGGCATAAGGCATGGGCACAAGTGCTGGCTAGGCATAAGGCATGGGCACAAGTGCTGGCTAGGTATAAGACATGGGCACAAGTGCTGGCTAAGGTTTAAGGCATGTGCACAAGTGCTGGCTAAGGCTTAAGGCATGGGCACAAGTGCTGGCTAGGCATAAGGCATGGGCACAAGTGCTGGCTAGGCATAAGGCATGGGCACAAGTGCTGGCTAGGCATAAGGCATGGGCACAAGTGCTGGCTAAGTCTTAAGGCATGGGCACAAGTGCTGGCTAAGGCTTTAGGCATGGGCACAAGTGCTGGCTAAGGCTTAAGGCATGGGCACAAGTGCTGGCTAAGGCTTAAGGCATGGGCACAAGTGCTGGCTACGCTTAAGGCATGGGCACAAGTGCTGGCTAAGGCTTAAGGCAACGGCACAAGTGATGGCTAGGCTTAAGGCATGGGCACAAGAGATGGCTAGGCTTAAGGCATGGGTACAAGTGCTGGCTAGGCATAAGGCATGGGCACAAGTGCTGGCTAGGCATAAGGCATGGGCACAAGTGCTGGCTAGGCATAAGGCATGGGCACAAGTGCTGGCTAGCCATAAGACATGGGCACAAGTGCTGGCTAAGGCTTAAGGCATGGGCACAAGTGCTGGCTAAGGCTTAAGGCCTTGGCACAAGTGCTGGACAAGGCTTAAGCCTGGGCACAAGTGCTGGCTAGGCTTAAGGCATGGGCACAAGTGCTGGCTAAGGCTTAAGGCATGGGCACAAGTGCTGGCTAAGGCTTAAGGCCTTGGCACAAGTGCTGGACAAGGCTTAAGCCTGGGCACAAGTGCTGGCTAGGCTTAAGGCATGGGCACAAGTGCTGGCTAAGGCTTAAGGCATGGGCACAAGTGCTGGCTAAGGCTTAAGGCATGGGCACAAGTGCTGGCTAGGCTTAAGGCATGGGCACAAGTGCTGGCTAGGCTTAAGGCATACGGCTAACTCTTTGCACTCTTTGCATAAAGGGTTAGGCACCCATAGGGGTGAAGAGCTAGCTTTCACCCCTCTACTCTGTACTTGGACATTTAGGACTAGATCCTTTGTTGTACAGTGCGGAGCCTCTCCATAACCCCATGCTCCAAGCGACCAGGCACTTTCTGTCTGTCCTCCGTAAATGGGTAATGCCTTCTTCCCCAATTACAGTCGTGCATGCGCATTCAGATGGGACAAGAGCGAAGAGCGTAAAGCCTGCCCTGTGTGCATAACCATCATGTAACTAAAGACAGAAAAACATGCAAGGGGCTCAAAAGTGCTGGCTAAGGCTTAAGGCATGGGCACAAGTGCTGGCTAAGGCTTAAGGCATGGGCACAAGGGCTGGCTAAGGCTTAAGGCAACGGCACAAGTGCTGGCTATGCTTAAGGCAACGGCACAAGTGCTGGCTAGGCTTAAGGCATGGGCACAAGTGCTGGCTAGGCTTAAGGCATGGGCACAAGTGCAGGCTAGGCCTAAGGCATGAGCACAAGTGCTGGCTAGGCTTAAGGCAACGGCACAAGTGCTGGCTATGCTTAAGGCAACGGCACAAGTGCTGGCTATGCTTAAGGCAACGGCACAAGTGCTGGCTAGGCTTAAGTTATGGGCACAAGTGCTGGCTAGGCATAAGGCATGGGCACAAGTGCTGGCTAGGCATAAGGCATGGGCACAAGTGCTGGCTAGGCATAAGGCATGGGCACAAGTGCTGGCTAGGCATAAGGCATGGGCACAAGTGCTGGCTAGGTATAAGACATGGGCACAAGTGCTGGCTAAGGTTTAAGGCATGTGCACAAGTGCTGGCTAAGGCTTAAGGCATGGGCACAAGTGCTGGCTAGGCATAAGGCATGGGCACAAGTGCTGGCTAGGCATAAGGCATGGGCACAAGTGCTGGCTAGGCATAAGGCATGGGCACAAGTGCTGGCTAAGTCTTAAGGCATGGGCACAAGTGCTGGCTAAGGCTTTAGGCATGGGCACAAGTGCTGGCTAAGGCTTAAGGCATGGGCACAAGTGCTGGCTAAGGCTTAAGGCATGGGCACAAGTGCTGGCTAAGGCTTAAGGCATGGGCACAAGTACTGGCTAGGCTTAAGGCATGGGCACAAGTGCTGGCTATGCTTAAGGCAACGGCACAAGTGCTGGCTAGGCTTAAGGCATGGGCACAAGTGCTGGCTAGGCTTAAGGCATGGGCACAAGTGCTGGCTAGGCTTAAGGCAATGGCACAAGTGCTGGCTATGCTTAAGGCAACGGCACAAGTGCTGGCTAGGCTTAAGGCATGGGCACAAGTGCTGGCTAGGCTTAAGGCATGGGCACAAGTGCTGGCTAAGGTTTAAGGCATGGGCACAAGTGCTGGCTAAGGCTTAAGGCATGGGCACAAGTGCTGGCTAAGGCTTAAGGCATGGGCACAAGTGCTGGCTAAGGCTTAAGGCATGGGCACAAGTGCTGGCTAAGGCTTAATGCATGGGCACAAGTGCTGGCTAAGGCTTAAGGCATGGGCACAAGTGCTGGCTAAGGCTTAAGGCATGGGCACAAGTGCTGGCTAAGGCTTAAGGCATGGGCACAAGTGCTGGCTAAGGCTTAAGGCATGGGCACAAGTGCTGGCTAGGCATAAGGCATGGGCACAAGTGCTGGCTAGGCATAAGGCATGGGCACAAGTGCTGGCTAGGCATAAGGCATGGGCACAAGTGCTGGCTAGGCATAAGGCATGGGCACAAGTGCTGGCTAAGGCTTAAGGCATGGGCACAAGTGCTGGCTAAGGCTTAAGGCATGGGCACAAGTGCTGGCTAAGGCTTAAGGCATGGGCACAAGTGCTGGCTAAGGCTTAAGGCATGGGCACAAGTGCTGGCTAAGGCTTAAGGCATGGGCACAAGTGCTGGCTAAGGCTTAAGGCATGGGCACAAGTGCTGGCTAAGGCTTAAGGCATGGGCACAAGTGCTGGCTAGGCATAAGGCATGGGCACAAGTGCTGGCTAGGCTTAAGGCAACGGCACAAGTGCTGGCTAGGCTTAAGGCAACGGCACAAGTGCTGGCTATGCTTAAGGCAACGGCACAAGTGCTGGCTAGGCTTAAGTTATGGGCACAAGTGCTGGCTAGGCATAAGTCATGGGAACAAGTGCTGGCTAGGCATAAGGCATGGGCACAAGTGCTGGCTAGGCATAAGGCATGGGCACAAGTGCTGGCTAGGCATAAGACATGGGCACAAGTGCTGGCTAGGTATAAGACATGGGCACAAGTGGTGGCTAAGGTTTAAGGCATGGGCACAAGTGCTGGCTAAGGCTTAAGGCATGGGCACAAGTGCTGGCTAGGCATAAGGCATGGGCACAAGTGCTGGCTAGGCATAAGGCATGGGCACAAGTGCTGGCTAGGCATAAGGCATGGGCAAAAGTGCTGGCTAAGGCTTAAGGCATGGGTACAAGTGCTGGCTAGGCTTAAGGCATGGGCACAAGTGCTGGCTAGGCTTAAGGCATACGGCTAACTCTTTGCACTCTTTGCATAAAGGGTTAGGCACCCATAGGGGTGAAGAGCTGGCTTTCACCCCTCTACTCTGTACTTGGACATTTAGGACTAGATCCTTTGTTGTACAGTGCGGAGCCTCTCCATAACCCCATGCTCCAAGCGACCAGGCACTTCTTGTCTGTCCTCCGTAAATGGGTAATGCCTTCTTCCCCAATTACAGTCGTGAATGCGCATTCAGACGGGACAAGAGCGAAGAGCGTAAAGCCTGCCCTGTGTGCATAACCATCATGTAACTAAAGACAGAAAAACATGCAAGGGGCTCAAAAGTGCTGGCTAAGGCTTAAGGGATGGGCACAAGTGCTGGCTAAGGCTTAAGGCATGGGCACAAGTGCTGGCTAGGCTTAAGGCATGGGCACAAGTGCTGGCTAGGCTTAAGGCAACGGCACAAGTGCTGGCTATGCTTAAGGCAACGGCACAAGTGCTGGCTAGGCTTAAGGCATGGGCACAAGTGCTGGCTAGGCTTAAGGCATGGGCACAAGTGCTGGCTAAGGTTTAAGGCATGGGCACAAGTGCTGGCTAAGGCTTAAGGCATGGGCACAAGTGCTGGCTAAGGCTTAAGGCATGGGCACAAGTGCTGGCTAAGGCTTAAGGCATGGGCACAAGTGCTGGCTAAGGCTTAAGGCATGGGCACAAGTGCTGGCTAAGGCTTAAGGCATGGGCACAAGTGCTGGCTAGGCATAAGGCATGGGCACAAGTGCTGGCTAGGCATAAGGCATGGGCACAAGTGCTGGCTAGGCATAAGGCATGGGCACAAGTGCTGGCTAAGGCTTAAGGCATGGGCACAAATGCTGGCTAAGGCTTAAGGCATGGGCACAAATGCTGGCTAAGGCTTAAGGCATGGGCACAAGTGCTGGCTAAGGCTTAAGGCAACGGCACAAGTGCTGGCTATGCTTAAGGCAACGGCACAAGTGCTGGCTAGGCTTAAGGCATGGGCACAAGTGCTGGCTAGGCTTAAGGCATGGGCACAAGTGCTGGCTAGGCTTAAGGCATGAGCACAAGTGCTGGCTAGGCTTAAGGCAACGGCACAAGTGCTGGCTATGCTTAAGGCAACGGCACAAGTGCTGGCTAGGCTTAAGTTATGGGCACAAGTGCTGGCTAGGCATAAGGCATGGGCACAAGTGCTGGCTAGGCATAAGGCATGGGCACAAGTGCTGGCTAGGCATAAGGCATGGGCACAAGTGCTGGCTAGGCATAAGGCATGGGCACAAGTGCTGGCTAGGTATAAGACATGGGCACAAGTGCTGGCTAAGGTTTAAGGCTTGGCACAAGTGCTGGCTAAGGCTGAAGGCATGGGCACAAGTGCTGGCTAAGGCTTAAGGCATGGGCACAAGTGCTGGCTAAGGCTTAAGGCATGGGCACAAGTGCTGGCTAAGGCTTAAGGCATGGGCACAAGTGCTGGCTAAGGCTTAAGGCATGGGCACAAGTGCTGGCTAGGCATAAGGCATGGGCACAAGTGCTGGCTAGGCATAAGGCATGGGCACAAGTGCTGGCTAGGCATAAGGCATGGGCACAAGTGCTGGCTAAGGCTTAAGGCATGGGCACAAATGCTGGCTAAGGCTTAAGGCATGGGCACAAATGCTGGCTAAGGCTTAAGGCAACGGCACAAGCACTGGCTATGCTTAAGGCAACGGCACAAGTGCTGGCTAGGCTTAAGGCATGGGCACAAGTGCTGGCTAGGCTTAAGGCATGGGCACAAGTGCTGGCTAGGCTTAAGGCATGAGCACAAGTGCTGGCTAGGCTTAAGGCAACGGCACAAGTGCTGGCTATGCTTAAGGCAATGGCACAAGTGCTGGCTAGGCTTAAGTTATGGGCACAAGTGCTGGCTAGGCATAAGGCATGGGCACAAGTGCTGGCTAGGTATAAGGCATGGGCACAAGTGCTGGCTAGGCATAAGGCATGGGCACAAGTGCTGGCTAGGTATAAGACATGGGCACAAGTGCTGGCTAAGGTTTAATGCTTGGCACAAGTGCTGGCTAAGGCTTAAGGCATGGGCACAAGTGCTGGCTAGGCATAAGGCATGGGCACAAGTGCTGGCTAGGCATAAGGCATGGGCACAAGTGCTGGCTAAGGCTTAAGGCATGGGCACAAGTGCTGGCTAAGGCTTTAGGCATGGGCACAAGTGCTGGCTAAGGCTTAAGGCATGGGTACAAGTGCTGGCTAGGCATAAGGCATGGGCACAAGTGCTGGCTAGGCATAAGGCATGGGCACAAGTGCTGGCTAGGCATAAGGCATGGGCACAAGTGCTGGCTAGCCATAAGACATGGGCACAAGTGCTGGCTAAGGCTTAAGGCATGGGCACAAGTGCTGGCTAAGGCTTAAGGCCTTGGCACAAGTGCTGGACAAGGCTTAAGCCTGGGCACAAGTGCTGGCTAGGCTTAAGGCATGGGCACAAGTGCTGGCTAAGGCTTAAGGCATGGGCACAAGTGCTGGCTAAGGCTTAAGGCCTTGGCACAAGTGCTGGACAAGGCTTAAGCCTGGGCACAAGTGCTGGCTAGGCTTAAGGCATGGGCACAAGTGCTGGCTAAGGCTTAAGGCATGGGCACAAGTGCTGGCTAAGGCTTAAGGCATGGGCACAAGTGCTGGCTAGGCTTAAGGCATGGGCACAAGTGCTGGCTAGGCTTAAGGCATACGGCTAACTCTTTGCACTCTTTGCATAAAGGGTTAGGCACCCATAGGGGTGAAGAGCTAGCTTTCACCCCTCTACTCTGTACTTGGACATTTAGGACTAGATCCTTTGTTGTACAGTGCGGAGCCTCTCCATAACCCCATGCTCCAAGCGACCAGGCACTTTCTGTCTGTCCTCCGTAAATGGGTAATGCCTTCTTCCCCAATTACAGTCGTGCATGCGCATTCAGATGGGACAAGAGCGAAGAGCGTAAAGCCTGCCCTGTGTGCATAACCATCATGTAACTAAAGACAGAAAAACATGCAAGGGGCTCAAAAGTGCTGGCTAAGGCTTAAGGCATGGGCACAAGTGCTGGCTAAGGCTTAAGGCATGGGCACAAGGGCTGGCTAAGGCTTAAGGCAACGGCACAAGTGCTGGCTATGCTTAAGGCAACGGCACAAGTGCTGGCTAGGCTTAAGGCATGGGCACAAGTGCTGGCTAGGCTTAAGGCATGGGCACAAGTGCAGGCTAGGCCTAAGGCATGAGCACAAGTGCTGGCTAGGCTTAAGGCAACGGCACAAGTGCTGGCTATGCTTAAGGCAACGGCACAAGTGCTGGCTATGCTTAAGGCAACGGCACAAGTGCTGGCTAGGCTTAAGTTATGGGCACAAGTGCTGGCTAGGCATAAGGCATGGGCACAAGTGCTGGCTAGGCATAAGGCATGGGCACAAGTGCTGGCTAGGCATAAGGCATGGGCACAAGTGCTGGCTAGGCATAAGGCATGGGCACAAGTGCTGGCTAGGTATAAGACATGGGCACAAGTGCTGGCTAAGGTTTAAGGCATGTGCACAAGTGCTGGCTAAGGCTTAAGGCATGGGCACAAGTGCTGGCTAGGCATAAGGCATGGGCACAAGTGCTGGCTAGGCATAAGGCATGGGCACAAGTGCTGGCTAGGCATAAGGCATGGGCACAAGTGCTGGCTAAGTCTTAAGGCATGGGCACAAGTGCTGGCTAAGGCTTTAGGCATGGGCACAAGTGCTGGCTAAGGCTTAAGGCATGGGCACAAGTGCTGGCTAAGGCTTAAGGCATGGGCACAAGTGCTGGCTACGCTTAAGGCATGGGCACAAGTGCTGGCTAAGGCTTAAGGCAACGGCACAAGTGATGGCTAGGCTTAAGGCATGGGCACAAGAGATGGCTAGGCTTAAGGCATGGGTACAAGTGCTGGCTAGGCATAAGGCATGGGCACAAGTGCTGGCTAGGCATAAGGCATGGGCACAAGTGCTGGCTAGGCATAAGGCATGGGCACAAGTGCTGGCTAGCCATAAGACATGGGCACAAGTGCTGGCTAAGGCTTAAGGCATGGGCACAAGTGCTGGCTAAGGCTTAAGGCCTTGGCACAAGTGCTGGACAAGGCTTAAGCCTGGGCACAAGTGCTGGCTAGGCTTAAGGCATGGGCACAAGTGCTGGCTAAGGCTTAAGGCATGGGCACAAGTGCTGGCTAAGGCTTAAGGCCTTGGCACAAGTGCTGGACAAGGCTTAAGCCTGGGCACAAGTGCTGGCTAGGCTTAAGGCATGGGCACAAGTGCTGGCTAAGGCTTAAGGCATGGGCACAAGTGCTGGCTAAGGCTTAAGGCATGGGCACAAGTGCTGGCTAGGCTTAAGGCATGGGCACAAGTGCTGGCTAGGCTTAAGGCATACGGCTAACTCTTTGCACTCTTTGCATAAAGGGTTAGGCACCCATAGGGGTGAAGAGCTAGCTTTCACCCCTCTACTCTGTACTTGGACATTTAGGACTAGATCCTTTGTTGTACAGTGCGGAGCCTCTCCATAACCCCATGCTCCAAGCGACCAGGCACTTTCTGTCTGTCCTCCGTAAATGGGTAATGCCTTCTTCCCCAATTACAGTCGTGCATGCGCATTCAGATGGGACAAGAGCGAAGAGCGTAAAGCCTGCCCTGTGTGCATAACCATCATGTAACTAAAGACAGAAAAACATGCAAGGGGCTCAAAAGTGCTGGCTAAGGCTTAAGGCATGGGCACAAGTGCTGGCTAAGGCTTAAGGCATGGGCACAAGGGCTGGCTAAGGCTTAAGGCAACGGCACAAGTGCTGGCTATGCTTAAGGCAACGGCACAAGTGCTGGCTAGGCTTAAGGCATGGGCACAAGTGCTGGCTAGGCTTAAGGCATGGGCACAAGTGCAGGCTAGGCCTAAGGCATGAGCACAAGTGCTGGCTAGGCTTAAGGCAACGGCACAAGTGCTGGCTATGCTTAAGGCAACGGCACAAGTGCTGGCTATGCTTAAGGCAACGGCACAAGTGCTGGCTAGGCTTAAGTTATGGGCACAAGTGCTGGCTAGGCATAAGGCATGGGCACAAGTGCTGGCTAGGCATAAGGCATGGGCACAAGTGCTGGCTAGGCATAAGGCATGGGCACAAGTGCTGGCTAGGCATAAGGCATGGGCACAAGTGCTGGCTAGGTATAAGACATGGGCACAAGTGCTGGCTAAGGTTTAAGGCATGTGCACAAGTGCTGGCTAAGGCTTAAGGCATGGGCACAAGTGCTGGCTAGGCATAAGGCATGGGCACAAGTGCTGGCTAGGCATAAGGCATGGGCACAAGTGCTGGCTAGGCATAAGGCATGGGCACAAGTGCTGGCTAAGTCTTAAGGCATGGGCACAAGTGCTGGCTAAGGCTTTAGGCATGGGCACAAGTGCTGGCTAAGGCTTAAGGCATGGGCACAAGTGCTGGCTAAGGCTTAAGGCATGGGCACAAGTGCTGGCTAAGGCTTAAGGCATGGGCACAAGTACTGGCTAGGCTTAAGGCATGGGCACAAGTGCTGGCTATGCTTAAGGCAACGGCACAAGTGCTGGCTAGGCTTAAGGCATGGGCACAAGTGCTGGCTAGGCTTAAGGCATGGGCACAAGTGCTGGCTAGGCTTAAGGCAATGGCACAAGTGCTGGCTATGCTTAAGGCAACGGCACAAGTGCTGGCTAGGCTTAAGGCATGGGCACAAGTGCTGGCTAGGCTTAAGGCATGGGCACAAGTGCTGGCAAAGGTTTAAGGCATGGGCACAAGTGCTGGCTAAGGCTTAAGGCATGGGCACAAGTGCTGGCTAAGGCTTAAGGCATGGGCACAAGTGCTGGCTAAGGCTTAAGGCATGGGCACAAGTGCTGGCTAAGGCTTAATGCATGGGCACAAGTGCTGGCTAAGGCTTAAGGCATGGGCACAAGTGCTGGCTAAGGCTTAAGGCATGGGCACAAGTGCTGGCTAAGGCTTAAGGCATGGGCACAAGTGCTGGCTAAGGCTTAAGGCATGGGCACATGTGCTGGCTAAGGCTTAAGGCATGGGCACAAGTGCTGGCTCAGGCTTAAGGCATGGGCACAAGTGCTGGCTAGGCTTAAGGCAACGGCACAAGTGCAGGATAAGGCTTAAGGCATGGGCACAAGTGCTGGCTAGGCTTAAGGCATGGGCACAAGTGCTGGCTAGGCATAAGGCATGGGCACAAGTGCTGGCTAGGCATAATGCATGGGCACAAGTGCTGGCTAAGGCTTAAGGCATGGGCACAAGTGCTGGCTAAGGCTTAAGGCATGGGCACAAGTGCTGGCTAAGGCTTAAGGCATGGGCACAAGTGCTGGCTTAGGCTTAAGGCATGGGCACAAGTGCTGGCTAAGGCTTAAGGCATGGGCACAAGTGCTTGCTAAGGCTTAAGGCATGGGCACAAGTGTTGGCTAAGGCTTAAAGCATGGGCACAAGTGCTGGCTAAGGCTTAAGGCATGGGCACAAGTGCTGGATAGGCTTAAGGCATACGTCTAACTCTTTGTACTCTTTGCATAAAGGGTTAGGCACCCATAGGGGTGAAGAGCGAGCTTTCACCCCTCTACTCTTTACTTGGACATTTAGGACTAGATCCTTTGTTGTACAGTGCGGAGCCTCTCCATAACCCCATGCTCCAAGCGACCAGGCACTTCTTGTCTGTCCTCCGTAAATGGGTAATGCCTTCTTCCCCAATTAATGTCGTGCATGCGCATTCAGACGGGACAAGAGCGAAGAGCGTAAAGCCTGCCCTGTGTGCATAACCATCATATAACTAAAGACAGAAAAACAAACATGCAAGGGGCTCAAAAGTGCTGGCTAAGGTTTAAGGCATGGCCACAAGTGCTGGCTAAGGCTTAAGGCATGGGCACTAGTGCTGGCTAAGGCTTAAGGCATGGGCACAAGTGCTGGTTAAGGCTTAAGGCATGGGCACAAGTGCTGGTTAAGGCTTAAGGCATGGGCACAAGTGCTGGCTAAGGCTTAAGGCATGGGCACAAGTGCTGGCTAAGGCTTAAGGCATGGACACAAGTGCTGGCTAAGGCTTAAGGCATGGGCACAAGTGCTGGCTAGGCTTACGGCATGGGCACAAGTGCTAGCTAGGCATAAGGCATGGGCACAAGTGCTGGCTATGCATAAGGCATGGGCACAAGTGCCTGCTAGGCATAAAGCATGGGCACAAGTGCTGGCTAAGGCTTAAGGCATGGGCACATGTGCTGGCTAAGGCTTAAGGCATGGGCACATGTGCTGGCTAAGGCTTAAGGCATGGGCACAAGTGCTGGCTAAGGCTTAAGGCATGGGCACAAGTGCTGGCTAAGGCTTAAGGTATGGGCACAAGTGCTGGCTAAGGCTTAAGGCATGGGCACAAGTGCTGGCTAGGCTTAAGGCATGGGCACAAGTGCTGGCTAAGGCTTAAGGCATGGGCACAAGTGCTGGCTAGGCATAAGGCATGGGCACAAGTGCTGGCTAAGGCTTAAGGCATGGGCACAAGTGCTGGCTAAGGCTTAAGGCATGGGCACAAGTGCTGGCTAAGGATTAAGGCATGGGCACAAGTGCTGGCTAAGGCTTAAGGCATGGGCACAAGTGCTGGCTAAGGCTTAAGGCATGGGCACAAGTGCTGGCTAAGGCTTAAGGCATGGGCACAAGTGCTGGCTAAGGCTTAAGGCATGGGCACAAGTACTGGCTAGGCTTAAGGCATGGGCACAAGTGCTGGCTATGCGTAAGGCAACGGCACAAGTGCTGGCTATGCTTAAGGCAACGGCACAAGTGCTGGCTAGGCTTAAGGCATGGGCACAAGTGCTGGCTAGGCTTAAGGCATGAGCACAAGTGCTGGCTAGGCATAAGGCATGGGCACAAGTGCTGGCTAGGCATAAGGCATGGGCACAAGTGCTGGCTAGGCATAAGGCATGGGCACAAGTGCTGGTTAAGGCTTAAGGCATGGGCACAAGTGCTGGCTAAGGCTTAAGGCATGGGCATAAGTGCTGGCTAAGGCTTAAGGCATGGGCACAAGTGCTGGCTAAGGCTTAAGGCATGGGCACAAGTACTGGCTAGGCTTAAGGCATGGGCAGAAGTGCTGGCTAAGGCTTAAGGCAACGGCACAAGTGCTGGCTAGGCTTAAGGCAACGGCACAAGTGATGGCTAGGCTTAAGGCATGGGCACAAGAGATGGCTAGGCTTAAGGCATGGGCACAAGTGCTAGCTAGGCATAAGGCATGGGCACAAGTGCTGGCTAAGGCTTAAGGCATGGGCACAAGTGCTGGCTAGGCATAAGGCAAGGCATGGGCACAAGTGCTGGCTAGGCATAAGGCATGGGCACAAGTGCTGGCTAGGCATAAGGCATGGGCACAAGTGCTGGCTAGGCATAAGGCATGGGCACAAGTGCTGGCTAAGGCTTAAGGCATGGGCACAAGTGCTGGCTAAGGCTTAAGGCATGGGCACAAGTGCTGGCTAAGGCTTAAGGCATGGGCACAAGTGCTGGCTAAGGCTTAAGGCATGGGCACAAATGCTGGGTAAGGCTTAAGGCATGGGCACAAGTGCTGGCTAAGGCTTAAGGTATGGGCACAAGTGCTGGCTAAGGTTTAAGGCATGGGCACAAGTGCTGGCTAAGGTCTAAGGCATGGGCATAAGTGCTGGCTAAGGCTTAAGGCATGGGCACAAGTGCTGGCTAAGGCTTAAGGCATGGGCACAAGTGCTGGCTAAGGCTTAAGGCATGGGCATAAGTGCTGGCTAAGGCTTAAGGCATGGGCACAAGTGCTGGCTAGGCTTTAGGCATACGGCTAACTCTTTGCACTCTTTGCATAAAGGGTTAGGCACCCATAGGGGTGAAGAGCTATCTTTCACCCCTCTACTCTGTACTTGGACATTTAGGACTAGATCCTTTGTTGTACAGTGCGGAGCCTCTCCATAACCCCATGCTCCAAGCGACCAGGCACTTCTTGTCTGTCCTCCGTAAATGGGTAATGCCTTCTTCCCCAATTACAGTCGTGCATGCGCATTCAGACGGGACAAGAGCTAAGAGCGTAAAGCCTGCCCTGTGTGCATAACCATCATGTAACTAAAGACAGAAAAACAAACATGCAAGGGGCTCAAAAGTGCTGGCTAAGGCTTAAGGCATGGGCAAAAGTGCTGGCTAAGGCTTAAGGCATGGGCACAAGTGCTGGCTAAGGCTTAAGGCATGGGCACAAGTGCTGGCTAAGGCTTAAGGCATGGGCACAAGTGCTGGCTAAGGCTTAAGGCATGGCACAAGTGCTGGCTAAGGCTGAAGGCATGGGCACAAGTGCTGGCTAAGGCTTAAGGCATGGGCACAAGTGCTGGCTAGGCTTAAGGCATGGGTACAAGTGCTGGCTAGGCTTAAGGCACCGGCACAAGTGCTGGCTATGCTTAAGGCATGGGCACAAGTGCTGGCTAACGCTTAAGGCATGGGCACAAGTGCTGGCTAAGGCTTAAGGCATGTGCACAAGTGCTGGCTAAGGCTTAAGGCATGGGCACAAGTGCTGGCTAAGGCTTAAGGCATGGGCACAAGTGCTGGCTAAGGCTTAAGGCATGGGCACAAGTGCTGGCTAAGGCTTAAGGCATGGGCATAAGTGCTGGCTAAGGCTTAAGGCATGGGCACAAGTGCTGGCTAGGCTTAAGGCATACGGCTAACTCTTTGCACTCTTTGCATAAAGGGTTAGGCACCCATAGGGGTGAAGAGCTAGCTTTCACCCCTCTACTCTGTACTTGGACATTTAGGACTAGATCCTTTGTTGTACAGTGCGGAGCCTCTCCATAACCCCATGCTCCAAGCGACCAGGCACTTCTTGTCTGTCCTCCGTAAATGGGTAATGCCTTCTTCCCCAATTACAGTCGTGCATGCGCATTCAGACAGGACAAGAGCGAAGAGCGTAAAGCCTGCCCTGTGTGCATAACCATCATGTAACTAAAGACAGAAAAACAAACATGCAAGGGGCTCAAAAGTGCTGGCTAAGGCTTAAGGTATGGGCAAAAGTGCTGGCTAAGGCTTAAGGCATGGGCACAAGTGCTGGCTAAGGCTTAAGGCATGGGCACAAGTGCTGGCTAGGCTTAAGGCATGGGTACAAGTGCTGGCTAGGCTTAAGGCAACGGCACAAGTGCTGGCTATGCTTAAGGCATGGGCACAATTGCTGGCTAACGCTTAAGGCATGGGCACAAGTGCTGGCTAAGGCTTAAGGCATGTGCACAAGTGCTGGCTAAGGCTTAAGGCATGGGCACAAGTGCTGGCTAAGGCTTAAGGCATGGCCACAAGTGCTGGCTAAGGCTTAAGGCATGGGCACAAGTGCTGGCTAAGGCTTAAGGCATGGGCACATGTGCTGGCTAATGCTTAAAGCATGGGCACAAGTGCTGGCTAGGCTTAAGGCAACGGCACAAGTGCTGGCTATGCTTAAGGCATGGGCACAAGTGCTGGCTAGGCTTAAGGCATGGGCACAAGTGCTGGCTAGGCATAAGGCATGGGCACAAGTGCTGGCTAGGCATAAGGCATGGGCACAAGTGCTGGCTAGGCTTAAGGCATGGGTACAAGTGCTGGCTAGGCTTAAGGCAACGGCACAAGTGCTGGCTATGCTTAAGGCATGGGCACAAGTGCTGGCTAACGCTTAAGGCATGGGCACAAGTGCTGGCTAAGGCTTAAGGCATGTGCACAAGTGCTGGCTAAGGCTTAAGGCATGGGCACAAGTGCTGGCTAAGGCTTAAGGCATGGGCACAAGTGCTGGCTAAGGCTTAAGGCATGGGCACAAGTGCTGGCTAAGGCTTAAGGCATGGGCACATGTGCTGGCTAAGGCTTAAGGCATGGGCACAAGTGCTGGCTCAGGCTTAAGGCATGGGCACAAGTGCTGGCTAGGCTTAAGGCAACGGCACAAGTGCAGGATAAGGCTTAAGGCATGGGCACAAGTGCTGGCTAGGCTTAAGGCATGGGCACAAGTGCTGGCTAGGCATAAGGCATGGGCACAAGTGCTGGCTAGGCATAAGGCATGGGCACAAGTGCTGGCTAAGGCTTAAGGCATGGGCACAAGTGCTGGCTAAGGCTTAAGGCATGGGCACAAGTGCTGGCTAAGGCTTAAGGCATGGGCACAAGTGCTGGCTAAGGCTTAAGGCATGGGCACAAGTGCTGGCTAAGGCTTAAGGCATGGGCACAAGTGCTTGCTAAGGCTTAAGGCATGGGCACAAGTGCTGGCTAAGGCTTAAGGCATGGGCACAAGTGCTGGATAGGCTTAAGGCATACGTCTAACTCTTTGTACTCTTTGCATAAAGGGTTAGGCACCCATAGGGGTGAAGAGCGAGCTTTCACCCCTCTACTCTTTACTTGGACATTTAGGACTAGATCCTTTGTTGTACAGTGCGGAGCCTCTCCATAACCCCATGCTCCAAGCGACCAGGCACTTCTTGTCTGTCCTCCGTAAATGGGTAATGCCTTCTTCCCCAATTAATGTCGTGCATGCGCATTCAGACGGGACAAGAGCGAAGAGCGTAAAGCCTGCCCTGTGTGCATAACCATCATATAACTAAAGACAGAAAAACAAACATGCAAGGGGCTCAAAAGTGCTGGCTAAGGTTTAAGGCATGGCCACAAGTGCTGGCTAAGGCTTAAGGCATGGGCACTAGTGCTGGCTAAGGCTTAAGGCATGGGCACAAGTGCTGGTTAAGGCTTAAGGCATGGGCACAAGTGCTGGTTAAGGCTTAAGGCATGGGCACAAGTGCTGGCTAAGGCTTAAGGCATGGGCACAAGTGCTGGCTAAGGCTTAAGGCATGGACACAAGTGCTGGCTAAGGCTTAAGGCATGGGCACAAGTGCTGGCTAGGCTTACGGCATGGGCACAAGTGCTAGCTAGGCATAAGGCATGGGCACAAGTGCTGGCTATGCATAAGGCATGGGCACAAGTGCCTGCTAGGCATAAAGCATGGGCACAAGTGCTGGCTAAGGCTTAAGGCATGGGCACATGTGCTGGCTAAGGCTTAAGGCATGGGCACATGTGCTGGCTAAGGCTTAAGGCATGGGCACAAGTGCTGGCTAAGGCTTAAGGCATGGGCACAAGTGCTGGCTAAGGCTTAAGGTATGGGCACAAGTGCTGGCTAAGGCTTAAGGCATGGGCACAAGTGCTGGCTAGGCTTAAGGCATGGGCACAAGTGCTGGCTAAGGCCTAAGGCATGGGCACAAGTGCTGGCTAGGCATAAGGCATGGGCACAAGTGCTGGCTAAGGCTTAAGGCATGGGCACAAGTGCTGGCTAAGGCTTAAGGCATGGGCACAAGTGCTGGCTAAGGCTTAAGGCATGGGCACAAGTGCTGGCTAAGGCTTAAGGCATGGGCACAAGTGCTGGCTAAGGCTTAAGGCATGGGCACAAGTGCTGGCTAAGGCTTAAGGCATGGGCACAAGTGCTGGCCAAGGCTTAAGGCATGGGCACAAGTACTGGCTAGGCTTAAGGCATGGGCACAAGTGCTGGCTATGCTTAAGGCAACGGCACAAGTGCTGGCTATGCTTAAGGCAACGGCACAAGTGCTGGCTAGGCTTAAGGCATGGGCACAAGTGCTGGCTAGGCTTAAGGCATGAGCACAAGTGCTGGCTAGGCATAAGGCATGGGCACAAGTGCTGGCTAGGCATAAGGCATGGGCACAAGTGCTGGCTAGGCATAAGGCATGGGCACAAGTGCTGGTTAAGGCTTAAGGCATGGGCACAAGTGCTGGCTTAGGCTTAAGGCATGGGCATAAGTGCTGGCTAAGGCTTAAGGCATGGGCACAAGTGCTGGCTAAGGCTTAAGGCATGGGCACAAGTACTGGCTAGGCTTAAGGCATGGGCAGAAGTGCTGGCTAAGGCTTAAGGCAACGGCACAAGTGCTGGCTAGGCTTAAGGCAACGGCACAAGTGATGGCTAGGCTTAAGGCATGGGCACAAGAGATGGCTAGGCTTAAGGCATGGGCACAAGTGCTAGCTAGGCATAAGGCATGGGCACAAGTGCTGGCTAAGGCTTAAGGCATGGGCACAAGTGCTGGCTAGGCATAAGGCAAGGCATGGGCACAAGTGCTGGCTAGGCATAAGGCATGGGCACAAGTGCTGGCTAGGCATAAGGCATGGGCACAAGTGCTGGCTAGGCATAAGGCATGGGCACAAGTGCTGGCTAAGGCTTAAGGCATGGGCACAAGTGCTGGCTAAGGCTTAAGGCATGGGCACAAGTGCTGGCTAAGGCTTAAGGCATGGGCACAAGTGCTGGCTAAGGCTTAAGGCATGGGCACAAATGCTGGGTAAGGCTTAAGGCATGGGCACAAGTGCTGGCTAAGGCTTAAGGTATGGGCACAAGTGCTGGCTAAGGTTTAAGGCATGGGCACAAGTGCTGGCTAAGGTCTAAGGCATGGGCATAAGTGCTGGCTAAGGCTTAAGGCATGGGCACAAGTGCTGGCTAAGGCTTAAGGCATGGGCACAAGTGCTGGCTAAGGCTTAAGGCATGGGCATAAGTGCTGGCTAAGGCTTAAGGCATGGGCACAAGTGCTGGCTAGGCTTTAGGCATACGGCTAACTCTTTGCACTCTTTGCATAAAGGGTTAGGCACCCATAGGGGTGAAGAGCTATCTTTCACCCCTCTACTCTGTACTTGGACATTTAGGACTAGATCCTTTGTTGTACAGTGCGGAGCCTCTCCATAACCCCATGCTCCAAGCGACCAGGGACTTCTTGTCTGTCCTCCGTAAATGGGTAATGCCTTCTTCCCCAATTACAGTCGTGCATGCGCATTCAGACGGGACAAGAGCTAAGAGCGTAAAGCCTGCCCTGTGTGCATAACCATCATGTAACTAAAGACAGAAAAACAAACATGCAAGGGGCTCAAAAGTGCTGGCTAAGGCTTAAGGCATGGGCAAAAGTGCTGGCTAAGGCTTAAGGCATGGGCACAAGTGCTGGCTAAGGCTTAAGGCATGGGCACAAGTGCTGGCTAAGGCTTAAGGCATGGGCACAAGTGCTGGCTAAGGCTTAAGGCATGGGCACAAGTGCTGGCTAAGGCTGAAGGCATGGGCACAAGTGCTGGCTAAGGCTTAAGGCATGGGCACAAGTGCTGGCTAGGCTTAAGGCATGGGTACAAGTGCTGGCTAGGCTTAAGGCACCGGCACAAGTGCTGGCTATGCTTAAGGCATGGGCACAAGTGCTGGCTAACGCTTAAGGCATGGGCACAAGTGCTGGCTAAGGCTTAAGGCATGTGCACAAGTGCTGGCTAAGGCTTAAGGCATGGGCACAAGTGCTGGCTAAGGCTTAAGGCATGGGCACAAGTGCTGGCTAAGGCTTAAGGCATGGGCACAAGTGCTGGCTAAGGCTTAAGGCATGGGCATAAGTGCTGGCTAAGGCTTAAGGCATGGGCACAAGTGCTGGCTAGGCTTAAGGCATACGGCTAACTCTTTGCACTCTTTGCATAAAGGGTTAGGCACCCATAGGGGTGAAGAGCTAGCTTTCACCCCTCTACTCTGTACTTGGACATTTAGGACTAGATCCTTTGTTGTACAGTGCGGAGCCTCTCCATAACCCCATGCTCCAAGCGACCAGGCACTTCTTGTCTGTCCTCCGTAAATGGGTAATGCCTTCTTCCCCAATTACAGTCGTGCATGCGCATTCAGACAGGACAAGAGCGAAGAGCGTAAAGCCTGCCCTGTGTGCATAACCATCATGTAACTAAAGACAGAAAAACAAACATGCAAGGGGCTCAAAAGTGCTGGCTAAGGCTTAAGGCATGGGCAAAAGTGCTGGCTAAGGCTTAAGGCATGGGCACAAGTGCTGGCTAAGGCTTAAGGCATGGGCACAAGTGCTGGCTAGGCTTAAGGCATGGGTACAAGTGCTGGCTAGGCTTAAGGCAACGGCACAAGTGCTGGCTATGCTTAAGGCATGGGCACAATTGCTGGCTAACGCTTAAGGCATGGGCACAAGTGCTGGCTAAGGCTTAAGGCATGTGCACAAGTGCTGGCTAAGGCTTAAGGCATGGGCACAAGTGCTGGCTAAGGCTTAAGGCATGGCCACAAGTGCTGGCTAAGGCTTAAGGCATGGGCACAAGTGCTGGCTAAGGCTTAAGGCATGGGCACATGTGCTGGCTAATGCTTAAGGCATGGGCACAAGTGCTGGCTAGGCTTAAGGCAACGGCACAAGTGCTGGCTATGCTTAAGGCATGGGCACAAGTGCTGGCTAGGCTTAAGGCATGGGCACAAGTGCTGGCTAGGCATAAGGCATGGGCACAAGTGCTGGCTAGGCATAAGGCATGGGCACAAGTGCTGGCTAGGCTTAAGGCATGGGTACAAGTGCTGGCTAGGCTTAAGGCAACGGCACAAGTGCTGGCTATGCTTAAGGCATGGGCACAAGTGCTGGCTAACGCTTAAGGCATGGGCACAAGTGCTGGCTAAGGCTTAAGGCATGTGCACAAGTGCTGGCTAAGGCTTAAGGCATGGGCACAAGTGCTGGCTAAGGCTTAAGGCATGGGCACAAGTGCTGGCTAAGGCTTAAGGCATGGGCACAAGTGCTGGCTAAGGCTTAAGGCATGGGCACATGTGCTGGCTAAGGCTTAAGGCATGGGCACAAGTGCTGGCTCAGGCTTAAGGCATGGGCACAAGTGCTGGCTAGGCTTAAGGCAACGGCACAAGTGCAGGATAAGGCTTAAGGCATGGGCACAAGTGCTGGCTAGGCTTAAGGCATGGGCACAAGTGCTGGCTAGGCATAAGGCATGGGCACAAGTGCTGGCTAGGCATAATGCATGGGCACAAGTGCTGGCTAAGGCTTAAGGCATGGGCACAAGTGCTGGCTAAGGCTTAAGGCATGGGCACAAGTGCTGGCTAAGGCTTAAGGCATGGGCACAAGTGCTGGCTAAGGCTTAAGGCATGGGCACAAGTGCTGGCTAAGGCTTAAGGCATGGGCACAAGTGCTTGCTAAGGCTTAAGGCATGGGCACAAGTGTTGGCTAAGGCTTAAAGCATGGGCACAAGTGCTGGCTAAGGCTTAAGGCATGGGCACAAGTGCTGGATAGGCTTAAGGCATACGTCTAACTCTTTGTACTCTTTGCATAAAGGGTTAGGCACCCATAGGGGTGAAGAGCGAGCTTTCACCCCTCTACTCTTTACTTGGACATTTAGGACTAGATCCTTTGTTGTACAGTGCGGAGCCTCTCCATAACCCCATGCTCCAAGCGACCAGGCACTTCTTGTCTGTCCTCCGTAAATGGGTAATGCCTTCTTCCCCAATTAATGTCGTGCATGCGCATTCAGACGGGACAAGAGCGAAGAGCGTAAAGCCTGCCCTGTGTGCATAACCATCATATAACTAAAGACAGAAAAACAAACATGCAAGGGGCTCAAAAGTGCTGGCTAAGGTTTAAGGCATGGCCACAAGTGCTGGCTAAGGCTTAAGGCATGGGCACTAGTGCTGGCTAAGGCTTAAGGCATGGGCACAAGTGCTGGTTAAGGCTTAAGGCATGGGCACAAGTGCTGGTTAAGGCTTAAGGCATGGGCACAAGTGCTGGCTAAGGCTTAAGGCATGGGCACAAGTGCTGGCTAAGGCTTAAGGCATGGACACAAGTGCTGGCTAAGGCTTAAGGCATGGGCACAAGTGCTGGCTAGGCTTACGGCATGGGCACAAGTGCTAGCTAGGCATAAGGCATGGGCACAAGTGCTGGCTATGCATAAGGCATGGGCACAAGTGCCTGCTAGGCATAAAGCATGGGCACAAGTGCTGGCTAAGGCTTAAGGCATGGGCACATGTGCTGGCTAAGGCTTAAGGCATGGGCACAAGTGCTGGCTAAAGCTTAAGGCATGGGCACAAGTGCTGGCTAGGCATAAGGCATGGGCACAAGTGCTGGCTAAGGCTTAAGGCATGGGCACAAGTGCTGGCTAAGGCTTAAGGCATGGGCACAAGTGCTGGCTAAGGCTTAAGGCATGGGCACAAGTGCTGGCTAGGCTTAAGGCATGGGCACAAGTGCTGGCTAAGGCTTAAGGCATGGGCACAAGTGCTGGCTAGGCATAAGGCATGGGCACAAGTGCTGGCTAAGGCTTAAGGCATGGGCACAAGTGCTGGCTAAGGCTTAAGGCATGGGCACAAGTGCTGGCTAAGGCTTAAGGCATGGGCACAAGTGCTGGCTAAGGCTTAAGGCATGGGCACAAGTGCTGGCTAAGGCTTAAGGCATGGGCACAAGTGCTGGCTAAGGCTTAAGGCATGGGCACAAGTACTGGCTAGGCTTAAGGCATGGGCACAAGTGCTGGCTATGCTTAAGGCAACGGCACAAGTGCTGGCTATGCTTAAGGCAACGGCACAAGTGCTGGCTAGGCTTAAGGCATGGGCACAAGTGCTGGCTAGGCTTAAGGCATGAGCACAAGTGCTGGCTAGGCATAAGGCATGGGCACAAGTGCTGGCTAGGCATAAGGCATGGGCACAAGTGCTGGCTAGGCATAAGGCATGGGCACAAGTGCTGGCTAAGGCTTAAGGCATGGGCACAAGTGCTGGCTAAGGCTTAAGGCATGGGCACAAGTGCTGGCTAAGGCTTAAGGCATGGGCACAAGTGCTGGCTAAGGCTTAAGGCATGGGCACAAGTACTGGCTAGGCTTAAGGCATGGGCAGAAGTGCTGGCTAAGGCTTAAGGCAACGGCACAAGTGCTGGCTAGGCTTAAGGCAACGGCACAAGTGATGGCTAGGCTTAAGGCATGGGCACAAGAGATGGCTAGGCTTAAGGCATGGGTACAAGTGCTGGCTATGCTTAAAGCAACGGCACAAGTTCTGGCTTGGCTTAAGGCATGGGCACAAGTGCTGGCTAGGCTTAAGGCATGAGCACAAGTGCTGGCTAGGCATAAGGCATGGGCACAAGTGCTGGCTAGGCATAAGGCATGGGCACAAGTGCTGGCTAAGGATTAAGGCATGGGCACAAGTGCTGGCTAAGGCTTAAGGCATGGGCACAAGTGCTGGCTAAGGCTTAAGGCATGGGCACAAGTGCTGGCTAAGGCTTAAGGCATGGGCACAAGTGCTGGCTAAGGCATAAGGCATGGGCACAAGTGCTGGCTAAGGCTTAAGGCATGGGCACAAGTGCTGGCTAAGGCTTAAGGCATGGGCACAAGTGCTGGCTAAGGCTTCAGGCATGGGCACAAATGCTGGCTAAGGCTTAAGGCATGGGCACAAGTGCTGGCTAAGGCTTAAGGCATGGGCACAAGTGCTGGCTAGGCATAAGGCATGGGCACAAGTGCTGGCTAGGCATAAGGCATGGGCACAAGTGCTGGCTAGGCATAAGGCATGGGCACTAGTGCTGGCTAAGGCTTAAGGCCTGGGCACAAGTGCTGGCTAGGCTTAAGGCCTGGGCACAAGTGCTGGCTAGGCATAAGGCAAGGCATGGGCACAAGTGCTGGCTAGGCATAAGGCATGGGCACAAGTGCTGGCTAGGCATAAGGCATGGGCACAAGTGCTGGCTAGGCATAAGGCATGGGCACAAGTGCTGGCTAAGGCTTAAGGCATTGGCACAAGTGCTGGCTAAGGCTTAAGGCATGGGCACAAGTGCTGGCTAAAGCTTAAGGCATGGGCACAAGTGCTGGCTAAGGCTTAAGGCATGGGCACAAATGCTGGCTAAGGCTTAAGGCATGGGCACAAGTGCTGGCTAAGGCTTAAGGTATGGGCACAAGTGCTGGCTAAGGTTTAAGGCATGGGCACAAGTGCTGGCTAAGGTCTAAGGCATGGGCACAAGTGCTGGCTAAGGCTTAAGGCATGGGCACAAGTGGTGGCTAAGGCTTAAGGCATGGGCACAAGTGCTGGGTAAGGCTTAAGGCATGGGCACAAGTGCTGGCTAAGGCTTAAGGCATGGGCACAAGTGCTGGCTAGGCTTAAGGCATACGGCTAACTCTTTGCACTCTTTGCATAAAGGGTTAGGCACCCATAGGGGTGAAGAGCTAGCTTTCACCCCTCTACTTTGTACTTGGACATTTAGGACTAGATCCTTTGTTGTACAGTGCGGAGCCTCTCCATAACCCCATGCTCCATGCGACCAGGCACTTCTTGTCTGTCCTCCGTAAATGGGTAATGCCTTCTTCCCCAATTACAGTCGTGCATGCGCATTCAGACGGGACAAGAGCGAAGAGCGTAAAGCCTGCCCTGTGTGCATAACCATCATGTAACTAAAGACAGAAAAACAAACATGCAAGGGGCTCAAAAGTGCTGGCTAAGGCTTAAGGCATGGGCAAAAGTGCTGGCTAAGGCTTAAGGCATGGGCACAAGTGCTGGCTAAGGCTTAAGGCATGGGCACAAGTGCTGGCTAAGGCTTAAGGCATGGGCACAAGTGCTGGCTAAGGCTTAAGGCATGGGCACAAGTGCTGGCTAAGGCTTAAGGCATGGGCACAAGTGCTGGCTAAGGCTTAAGGCATGGGCACAAGTGCTGGCTAGGCTTAAGGCATGGGTACAAGTGCTGGCTAGGCTTAAGGCAACGGCACAAGTGCTGGCTATGCTTAAGGCATGGGCACAAGTGCTGGCTAACGCTTAAGGCATGGGCACAAGTGCTGGCTAAGGCTTAAAACATGGGCACAAGTGCTGGCTAAGGCTTAAGGCATGGGCACAAGTGCTGGCTAAGGCTTAAAACATGGGCACAAGTGCTGGCTAAGGCTTTAGGCATGGGCACAAGTGCTGGCTGATGCTTTAGGCATGGGCACAAGTGCTGGCTAAGGCTTAAAGCATGGGCACAAGTGCTGGCTAAGGCTTAAAGCATGGGCACAAGTGCTGGCTAAGGCTTAAGGTATGGGCACAAGTGCTGGCTAGGCATAAGGCATGGGCACAAGTGCTGGCTAAGGCTTAAGGCATGGGCACAAGTGCTGGCTAAGGCTTAAAGCATGGGCACAAGTGCTGGCTAAGGCTTAAGGCATGGGCACAAGTGCTGGCTAAGGCTTAAGGCATGGGCACAAGTGCTGGCTAAGGCTTAAAGCATGGGCACAAGTGCTGGCTAAGGCTTAAAGCATGGGCACAAGTGCTGGCTAAGGCTTAAGGTATGGGCACAAGTGCTGGCTAAGGCTTAAGGCATGGGCACAAGTGCTGGTTAAGGCTTAAGGCATGGGCACAAGTGCTGGCTAAGGCTTTAGGCATGGACACAAGTGCTGGCTGAGGCATTAGGCATGGGCACAAGTGCTGGCTAAGGCTTAAGGCATGGGCACAAGTGCTGGCTAGGCATAAGGCATGGGCACAAGTGCTGGCTAAGGCTTAAAGCATGGGCACAAGTGCTGGCTAAGGCTTAAGGCATGGGCACAAGTGCTGGCTAAGGCTTAAGGCATGGGCACAAGTGCTGGCTAAGGCTTAAGGCATGGGCACAAGTGCTGGCTAAGGCTTAAGGCATGGGCACAAGTGCTGGCTAAGGCTTAAAACATGGGCACAAGTGCTGGCTAAGGATTAAGGCATGGGCACAAGTGCTGGCTAAGGCTTAAAACATGGGCACAAGTGCTGGCTAAGGCTTAAAGCATGGGCACAAGTGCTGGCTAAGGCTTAAGGCATGGGCACAAGTGCTGGCTAAGGCTTAAGGCATGGGCACAAGTGCTGGCTAAGGCTTAAAACATGGGCACAAGTGCTGGCTAAGGCTTAAGGCATGGGCACAAGTGCTGGCTAAGGCTTAAAACATGGGCACAAGTGCTGGCTAAGGCTTTAGGCATGGGCACAAGTGCTGGCTGATGCTTTAGGCATGGGCACAAGTGCTGGCTAAGGCTTAAGGCATGGGCACAAGTGCTTGCTAAGGCTTAAGGCATGGGCACAAGTGTTGGCTAAGGCTTAAAGCATGGGCACAAGTGCTGGCTAAGGCTTAAGGCATGGGCACAAGTGCTGGATAGGCTTAAGGCATACGTCTAACTCTTTGTACTCTTTGCATAAAGGGTTAGGCACCCATAGGGGTGAAGAGCGAGCTTTCACCCCTCTACTCTTTACTTGGACATTTAGGACTAGATCCTTTGTTGTACAGTGCGGAGCCTCTCCATAACCCCATGCTCCAAGCGACCAGGCACTTCTTGTCTGTCCTCCGTAAATGGGTAATGCCTTCTTCCCCAATTAATGTCGTGCATGCGCATTCAGACGGGACAAGAGCGAAGAGCGTAAAGCCTGCCCTGTGTGCATAACCATCATATAACTAAAGACAGAAAAACAAACATGCAAGGGGCTCAAAAGTGCTGGCTAAGGTTTAAGGCATGGCCACAAGTGCTGGCTAAGGCTTAAGGCATGGGCACTAGTGCTGGCTAAGGCTTAAGGCATGGGCACAAGTGCTGGTTAAGGCTTAAGGCATGGGCACAAGTGCTGGTTAAGGCTTAAGGCATGGGCACAAGTGCTGGCTAAGGCTTAAGGCATGGGCACAAGTGCTGGCTAAGGCTTAAGGCATGGACACAAGTGCTGGCTAAGGCTTAAGGCATGGGCACAAGTGCTGGCTAGGCTTACGGCATGGGCACAAGTGCTAGCTAGGCATAAGGCATGGGCACAAGTGCTGGCTATGCATAAGGCATGGGCACAAGTGCCTGCTAGGCATAAAGCATGGGCACAAGTGCTGGCTAAGGCTTAAGGCATGGGCACATGTGCTGGCTAAGGCTTAAGGCATGGGCACAAGTGCTGGCTAAAGCTTAAGGCATGGGCACAAGTGCTGGCTAGGCATAAGGCATGGGCACAAGTGCTGGCTAAGGCTTAAGGCATGGGCACAAGTGCTGGCTAAGGCTTAAGGCATGGGCACAAGTGCTGGCTAAGGCTTAAGGCATGGGCACAAGTGCTGGCTAGGCTTAAGGCATGGGCACAAGTGCTGGCTAAGGCTTAAGGCATGGGCACAAGTGCTGGCTAGGCATAAGGCATGGGCACAAGTGCTGGCTAAGGCTTAAGGCATGGGCACAAGTGCTGGCTAAGGCTTAAGGCATGGGCACAAGTGCTGGCTAAGGCTTAAGGCATGGGCACAAGTGCTGGCTAAGGCTTAAGGCATGGGCACAAGTGCTGGCTAAGGCTTAAGGCATGGGCACAAGTGCTGGCTAAGGCTTAAGGCATGGGCACAAGTACTGGCTAGGCTTAAGGCATGGGCACAAGTGCTGGCTATGCTTAAGGCAACGGCACAAGTGCTGGCTATGCTTAAGGCAACGGCACAAGTGCTGGCTAGGCTTAAGGCATGGGCACAAGTGCTGGCTAGGCTTAAGGCATGAGCACAAGTGCTGGCTAGGCATAAGGCATGGGCACAAGTGCTGGCTAGGCATAAGGCATGGGCACAAGTGCTGGCTAGGCATAAGGCATGGGCACAAGTGCTGGCTAAGGCTTAAGGCATGGGCACAAGTGCTGGCTAAGGCTTAAGGCATGGGCACAAGTGCTGGCTAAGGCTTAAGGCATGGGCACAAGTGCTGGCTAAGGCTTAAGGCATGGGCACAAGTACTGGCTAGGCTTAAGGCATGGGCAGAAGTGCTGGCTAAGGCTTAAGGCAACGGCACAAGTGCTGGCTAGGCTTAAGGCAACGGCACAAGTGATGGCTAGGCTTAAGGCATGGGCACAAGAGATGGCTAGGCTTAAGGCATGGGTACAAGTGCTGGCTATGCTTAAAGCAACGGCACAAGTTCTGGCTTGGCTTAAGGCATGGGCACAAGTGCTGGCTAGGCTTAAGGCATGAGCACAAGTGCTGGCTAGGCATAAGGCATGGGCACAAGTGCTGGCTAGGCATAAGGCATGGGCACAAGTGCTGGCTAAGGATTAAGGCATGGGCACAAGTGCTGGCTAAGGCTTAAGGCATGGGCACAAGTGCTGGCTAAGGCTTAAGGCATGGGCACAAGTGCTGGCTAAGGCTTAAGGCATGGGCACAAGTGCTGGCTAAGGCATAAGGCATGGGCACAAGTGCTGGCTAAGGCTTAAGGCATGGGCACAAGTGCTGGCTAAGGCTTAAGGCATGGGCACAAGTGCTGGCTAAGGCTTCAGGCATGGGCACAAATGCTGGCTAAGGCTTAAGGCATGGGCACAAGTGCTGGCTAAGGCTTAAGGCATGGGCACAAGTGCTGGCTAGGCATAAGGCATGGGCACAAGTGCTGGCTAGGCATAAGGCATGGGCACAAGTGCTGGCTAGGCATAAGGCATGGGCACTAGTGCTGGCTAAGGCTTAAGGCCTGGGCACAAGTGCTGGCTAGGCTTAAGGCCTGGGCACAAGTGCTGGCTAGGCATAAGGCAAGGCATGGGCACAAGTGCTGGCTAGGCATAAGGCATGGGCACAAGTGCTGGCTAGGCATAAGGCATGGGCACAAGTGCTGGCTAGGCATAAGGCATGGGCACAAGTGCTGGCTAAGGCTTAAGGCATTGGCACAAGTGCTGGCTAAGGCTTAAGGCATGGGCACAAGTGCTGGCTAAAGCTTAAGGCATGGGCACAAGTGCTGGCTAAGGCTTAAGGCATGGGCACAAATGCTGGCTAAGGCTTAAGGCATGGGCACAAGTGCTGGCTAAGGCTTAAGGTATGGGCACAAGTGCTGGCTAAGGTTTAAGGCATGGGCACAAGTGCTGGCTAAGGTCTAAGGCATGGGCACAAGTGCTGGCTAAGGCTTAAGGCATGGGCACAAGTGGTGGCTAAGGCTTAAGGCATGGGCACAAGTGCTGGGTAAGGCTTAAGGCATGGGCACAAGTGCTGGCTAAGGCTTAAGGCATGGGCACAAGTGCTGGCTAGGCTTAAGGCATACGGCTAACTCTTTGCACTCTTTGCATAAAGGGTTAGGCACCCATAGGGGTGAAGAGCTAGCTTTCACCCCTCTACTTTGTACTTGGACATTTAGGACTAGATCCTTTGTTGTACAGTGCGGAGCCTCTCCATAACCCCATGCTCCATGCGACCAGGCACTTCTTGTCTGTCCTCCGTAAATGGGTAATGCCTTCTTCCCCAATTACAGTCGTGCATGCGCATTCAGACGGGACAAGAGCGAAGAGCGTAAAGCCTGCCCTGTGTGCATAACCATCATGTAACTAAAGACAGAAAAACAAACATGCAAGGGGCTCAAAAGTGCTGGCTAAGGCTTAAGGCATGGGCAAAAGTGCTGGCTAAGGCTTAAGGCATGGGCACAAGTGCTGGCTAAGGCTTAAGGCATGGGCACAAGTGCTGGCTAAGGCTTAAGGCATGGGCACAAGTGCTGGCTAAGGCTTAAGGCATGGGCACAAGTGCTGGCTAAGGCTTAAGGCATGGGCACAAGTGCTGGCTAAGGCTTAAGGCATGGGCACAAGTGCTGGCTAGGCTTAAGGCATGGGTACAAGTGCTGGCTAGGCTTAAGGCAACGGCACAAGTGCTGGCTATGCTTAAGGCATGGGCACAAGTGCTGGCTAACGCTTAAGGCATGGGCACAAGTGCTGGCTAAGGCTTAAAACATGGGCACAAGTGCTGGCTAAGGCTTAAGGCATGGGCACAAGTGCTGGCTAAGGCTTAAAACATGGGCACAAGTGCTGGCTAAGGCTTTAGGCATGGGCACAAGTGCTGGCTGATGCTTTAGGCATGGGCACAAGTGCTGGCTAAGGCTTAAAGCATGGGCACAAGTGCTGGCTAAGGCTTAAAGCATGGGCACAAGTGCTGGCTAAGGCTTAAGGTATGGGCACAAGTGCTGGCTAGGCATAAGGCATGGGCACAAGTGCTGGCTAAGGCTTAAGGCATGGGCACAAGTGCTGGCTAAGGCTTAAAGCATGGGCACAAGTGCTGGCTAAGGCTTAAGGCATGGGCACAAGTGCTGGCTAAGGCTTAAGGCATGGGCACAAGTGCTGGCTAAGGCTTAAAGCATGGGCACAAGTGCTGGCTAAGGCTTAAAGCATGGGCACAAGTGCTGGCTAAGGCTTAAGGTATGGGCACAAGTGCTGGCTAAGGCTTAAGGCATGGGCACAAGTGCTGGTTAAGGCTTAAGGCATGGGCACAAGTGCTGGCTAAGGCTTTAGGCATGGACACAAGTGCTGGCTGAGGCATTAGGCATGGGCACAAGTGCTGGCTAAGGCTTAAGGCATGGGCACAAGTGCTGGCTAGGCATAAGGCATGGGCACAAGTGCTGGCTAAGGCTTAAAGCATGGGCACAAGTGCTGGCTAAGGCTTAAGGCATGGGCACAAGTGCTGGCTAAGGCTTAAGGCATGGGCACAAGTGCTGGCTAAGGCTTAAGGCATGGGCACAAGTGCTGGCTAAGGCTTAAGGCATGGGCACAAGTGCTGGCTAAGGCTTAAAACATGGGCACAAGTGCTGGCTAAGGATTAAGGCATGGGCACAAGTGCTGGCTAAGGCTTAAAACATGGGCACAAGTGCTGGCTAAGGCTTAAAGCATGGGCACAAGTGCTGGCTAAGGCTTAAGGCATGGGCACAAGTGCTGGCTAAGGCTTAAGGCATGGGCACAAGTGCTGGCTAAGGCTTAAAACATGGGCACAAGTGCTGGCTAAGGCTTAAGGCATGGGCACAAGTGCTGGCTAAGGCTTAAAACATGGGCACAAGTGCTGGCTAAGGCTTTAGGCATGGGCACAAGTGCTGGCTGATGCTTTAGGCATGGGCACAAGTGCTGGCTAAGGCTTAAAGCATGGGCACAAGTGCTGGCTAAGGCTTAAAGCATGGGCACAAGTGCTGGCTAAGGCTTAAGGTATGGGCACAAGTGCTGGCTAGGCATAAGGCATGGGCACAAGTGCTGGCTAAGGCTTAAGGCATGGGCTCAAGTGCTGGCTAAGGCTTAAGGCATGGGCACAAGTGCTGGCTAAGGCTTAAGGCATGGGCACAAGTGCTGGTTAAGGCTTAAGGCATGGGCACAAGTGCTGGCTAAGGCTTTAGGCATGGACACAAGTGCTGGCTGAGGCATTAGGCATGGGCACAAGTGCTGGCTAAGGCTTAAGGCATGGGCACAAGTGCTGGCTAGGCATAAGGCATGGGCACAAGTGCTGGCTAAGGCTTAAAGCATGGGCACAAGTGCTGGCTAAGGCTTAAGGCATGGGCACAAGTGCTGGCTAAGGCTTAAAGCATGGGCACAAGTGCTGGCTAAGGCTTAAGGCATGGGCACAAGTGCTGGCTAAGGCTTAAGGCATGGGCACAAGTGCTGGCTAAGGCTTAAAACATGGGCACAAGTGCTTGCTAAGGATTAAGGCATGGGCACAAGTGCTGGCTAAGGCTTAAAACATGGGCACAAGTGCTGGCTAAGGCTTAAAGCATGGGCACAAGTGCTGGCTAAGGCTTAAGGCATGGGCACAAGTGCTGGCTAAGGCTTAAGGCATGGGCACAAGTGCTGGCTAAGGCTTAAGGCATGGGCACAAGTGCTGGCTAAGGCTTAAAACATGGGCACAAGTGCTGGCTAAGGCTTAAGGCATGGGCACAAGTGCTGGCTAAGGCTTAAAACATGGGCACAAGTGCTGGCTAAGGCTTTAGGCATGGGCACAAGTGCTGGCTGATGCTTTAGGCATGGGCACAAGTGCTGGCTAAGGCTTAAAGCATGGGCACAAGTGCTGGCTAAGGCTTAAAGCATGGGCACAAGTGCTGGCTAAGGCTTAAGGTATGGGCACAAGTGCTGGCTAGGCATAAGGCATGGGCACAAGTGCTGGCTAAGGCTTAAGGCATGGGCTCAAGTGCTGGCTAAGGCTTAAGGCATGGGCACAAGTGCTGGCTAGGCTTAAGGCATGAGCACAAGTGCTGGCTAGGCTTAAGGCATTGGCACAAGTGCTGGTTAAGGCTTAAGGCATGGGCACAAGTGCTGGCTAAGGCTTTAGGCATGGACACAAGTGCTGGCTGAGGCATTAGGCATGGGCACAAGTGCTGGCTAAGGCTTAAGGCATGGGCACAAGTGCTGGCTAGGCATAAGGCATGGGCACAAGTGCTGGCTACGGCTTAAGGCATGGGCACAAGTGCTGGCTAAGGCTTAAAACATGGGCACAAGTGCTGGTTAAGGCTTAAGGCATGGGTACAAGTGCTGGCTAAGGCTTAAGGCATGGGCACAAGTGCTGGCTAAGGCTTTAGGCATGGGCACAAGTGCTGGCTGAGGCATTAGGCATGGGCACAAGTGCTGGCTGAGGCTTTAGGCATGGGCACAAGTGCTGGCTGAGGCTTAAGGCATGGGCACAAGTGCTGGCCAAGGCTTAAGGCATGGGCACAAGTGCTGGCTAAGGCTTAAGGCATGGGCACAAGTGCTGGCTAAGGCTTAAGGCATGGGCACAAGTGCTGGCTAAGGCTTAAAGCATGGGCACAAGTGCTGGCTAAGGCTTAAGGCATGGGCATAAGTGCCGGCTAGGCATAAGCACAAGTGCTGGCTAAGGCTTAAGGCATGGGCACACGGGCTGGCTAAGGCTTAAGGCATGGGCACAAGTGCTGGCTAGGCTTAAGGCATGGGCACAAGTGCTGGCTAGGCATAAGGCATGGGCACAAGTGCTGGCTAAGGATTAAGGCATGGGCACAAGTGCTGGCTAAGGCTTAAGGCATGGGCACAAGTGCTGGCTAAGGCTTAAGGCATGGGCACAAGTGCTGGCTAAGGCTTAAGGCATGGGCACAAGTGCTGGCTAAGGCTTAAGGCATGGGCACAAGTGCTGGCTAAGGCTTAAAGCATGGGCACAAGTGCTGGCTAAGGCTTAAGGCATGGGCACAAGTGCTGGCTAAGGCTTAAGGCATGGGCACAAGTGCTGGCTAAGGCTTAAGGCATGGGCACAAGTGCTGGCTAAGGCTTAAAACATGGGCACAAGTGCTGGCTAAGGCTTAAGGCATGGGCACAAGTGCTGGCTAAGGCTTAAAACATGGGCACAAGTGCTGGCTAAGGCTTTAGGCATGGGCACAAGTGCTGGCTGATGCTTTAGGCATGGGCACAAGTGCTGGCTAAGGCTTAAAGCACGGGCACAAGTGCTGGCTAAGGCTTAAAGCATGGGCACAAGTGCTGGCTAAGGCTTAAGGTATGGGCACAAGTGCTGGCTAGGCATAAGGCATGGGCACAAGTGCTGGCTAAGGCTTAAGGCATGGGCTCAAGTGCTGGCTAAGGCTTAAGGCATGGGCACAAGTGCTGGCTAAGGCTTAAGGCATGGGCACAAGTGCTGGTTAAGGCTTAAGGCATGGGCACAAGTGCTGGCTAAGGCTTTAGGCATGGACACAAGTGCTGGCTGAGGCATTAGGCATGGGCACAAGTGCTGGCTAAGGCTTAAGGCATGGGCACAAGTGCTGGCTAGGCATAAGGCATGGGCACAAGTGCTGGCTAAGGCTTAAAGCATGGGCACAAGTGCTGGCTAAGGCTTAAGGCATGGGCACAAGTGCTGGCTAAGGCTTAAGGCATGGGCACAAGTGCTGGCTAAGGCTTAAGGCATGGGCACAAGTGCTGGCTAAGGCTTAAGGCATGGGCACAAGTGCTGGCTAAGGCTTAAAACATGGGCACAAGTGCTGGCTAAGGATTAAGGCATGGGCACAAGTGCTGGCTAAGGCTTAAAACATGGGCACAAGTGCTGGCTAAGGCTTAAAGCATGGGCACAAGTGCTGGCTAAGGCTTAAGGCATGGGCACAAGTGCTGGCTAAGGCTTAAGGCATGGGCACAAGTGCTGGCTAAGGCTTAAGGCATGGGCACAAGTGCTGGCTAAGGCTTAAAACATGGGCACAAGTGCTGGCTAAGGCTTAAGGCATGGGCACAAGTGCTGGCTAAGGCTTAAAACATGGGCACAAGTGCTGGCTAAGGCTTTAGGCATGGGCACAAGTGCTGGCTGATGCTTTAGGCATGGGCACAAGTGCTGGCTAAGGCTTAAAGCATGGGCACAAGTGCTGGCTAAGGCTTAAAGCATGGGCACAAGTGCTGGCTAAGGCTTAAGGTATGGGCACAAGTGCTGGCTAGGCATAAGGCATGGGCACAAGTGCTGGCTAAGGCTTAAAGCATGGGCACAAGTGCTGGCTAAGGCTTAAAGCATGGGCACAAGTGCTGGCGAAGGCTTAAGGCATGGGCACAAGTGCTGGTTAAGGCTTAAGGCATGGGCACAAGTGCTGGCTAAGGCATTAGGCATGGGCACAAGTGCTGGCTAAGGCTTAAGGCAACGGCACAAGTGCTGGCTAGGTTTAAGGCAACGGCACAAGTGATGGCTAGGCTTAAGGCATGGGCACAAGAGATGGCTAGGCTTAAGGCATGGGTACAAGTGCTGGCTAGGCATAAGGCATGGGCACAAGTGCTGGCTAGGCATAAGGCATGGGCACAAGTGCTGGCTAGGCATAAGGCATGGGCACAAGTGCTGGCTAGCCATAAGACATGGGCACAAGTGCTGGCTAAGGCTTAAGGCATGGGCACAAGTGCTGGCTAAGGCTTAAGGCATGGGCACAAGTGCTGGCTAAGGCTTAAGGCCTTGGCACAAGTGCTGGCTAAGGCTTAAGCCTGGGCACAAGTGCTGGCTAGGCTTAAGGCCTGGGCACAAGTGCTGGCTAGGCTTAAGGCATGGGCACAAGTGCTGGCTAAGGCTTAAGGCATGGGCACAAGTGCTGGCTAAGGCTTAAGGCATGGGTACAAGTGCTGGCTAGGCTTAAGGCATGGGCACAAGTGCTGGCTAGGCTTAAGGCAAGGCATACGGCTAACTCTTTGCACTCTTTGCATAAAGGGTTAGGCACCCATAGGGGTGAAGAGCTGGCTTTCACCCCTCTACTCTGTACTTGGACATTTAGGACTAGATCCTTTGTTGTACAGTGCGGAGCCTCTCCATAACCCCATGCTCCAAGCGACCAGGCACTTCTTGTCTGTCCTCCGTAAATGGGTAATGCCTTCTTCCCCAATTACAGTCGTGCATGCGCATTCAGACGGGACAAGAGCGAAGAGTGTAAAGCCTGCCCTGTGTGCATAACCATCATGTAACTAAAGACAGAAAAACAAACATGCAAGGGGCTCAAAAGTGCTGGCTAAGGCTCAAGGCATGGGCAAAAGTGCTGGCTAAGGCTTAAGGTATGGGCACAAGTGCTGGCTAAGGCATGGGCACAAGTGCTGGCTAAGGCATGGGCACAAGTGCTGGCTAAGGCTTAAGGCATGGGCACAAGTGCTGGCTAAGGCTTAAGGCATGGGCACAAGTGCTGGCTAAGGCTTAAGGCATGGGCACAAGTGCTGGCTAAGGCTTAAGGCATGGGCACAAGTGCTGGCTAGGCTTAAGGCATGGGCACAAGTGCTGGCTATGCTTAAGGCAACGGCACAAGTGCTGGCTAGGCTTAAGGCATGGGCACAAGTGCTGGCTAGGCTTAAGGCATGGGCACAAGTGCTGGCTAGGCATAAGGCATGGGCACAAGTGCTGGCTAGGCATAAGGCATGGGCACAAGTGCTGGCTAGGCATAAGGCATGGGCACAAGTGCTGGCTAGGCATAAGGCATGGGCACAAGTGCTGGCTAGGCATAAGACATGGGCACAAGTGCTGGCTAAGGCTTAAGGCATGGGCACAAGTGCTGGCTATGCTTAAGGCAATGGCACAAGTGCTGGCTATGCTTAAGGCAACGGCACAAGTGCTGGCTAGGCTTAAGGCATGGGCACAAGTGCTGGCTAGGCTTAAGGCATGGGCACAAGTGCTGGCTAGGCATAAGGCATGGGCACAAGTGCTGGCTAGGCATAAGGCATGGGCACAAGTGCTGGCTAGGCATAAGGCATGGGCACAAGTGCTGGCTAGGCATAAGACATGGGCACAAGTGCTGGCTAAGGTTTAAGGCATGGGCACAAGTGCTGGCTAAGGCTTAAGGCATGGGCACAAGTGCTGGCTATGCTTAAGGCAACGGCACAAGTGCTGGCTAAGGCTTAAGGCATGGGCACAAGTGCTGGCTAAGGCTTAAGGCATGGGCACAAGTGCTGGCTAGGCTTAAGGCCTGGGCACAAGTGCTGGCTAGGCTTAAGGCATGGGCACGAGTGCTGGCTAGGCATAAGGCAAGGGCACAAGTGCTGGCTAAGGCTTAAGGCATGGGCACAAGTGCTGGCTATGCTTAAGGCAACGGCACAAGTGCTGGCTATGCTTAAGGCAACGGCACAAGTGCTGGCTAGGCATAAGGCATGGGCACAAGTGCTGGCTAAGGCTTAAGGCATGGGCACATGTGCTGGCTAAGGCTTAAGGCATGGGCACAAGTGCTGGCTAAGGCTTAAGGCATGGGCACAAGTGCTGGCTAAGGCTTAAGGTATGGGCACAAGTGCTGGCTAAGGTTTAAGGCATGGGCACAAGTGCTGGCTAAGGTTTAAGGCATGGGCACAAGTGCTGGCTAAGGCTTAAGGCATGGGCACAAGTGCTGGCAAAGGCTTAAGGCATGGGCATAAGTGCTGGCTAAGGCTTAAGGCATGGGCACAAGTGCTGGCTAGGCTTAAGGCATGGGCACAAGTGCTGGCTAAGGCTTAAGGCATGGGCACAAGTGCTGGCTAGGCTTAAGGCATGGGCACAAGTGCTGGCTAGGCTTAAGGCATACGGCTAACTCTTTGCACTCTTTGCATAAAGGGTTAGGCACCCATAGGGGTGAAGAGCTAGCTTTCACCCCTCTACTCTGTACTTGGACATTTAGGACTAGATCCTTTGTTGTACAGTGCGGAGCCTCTCCATAACCCCATGCTCCAAGCGACCAGGCACTTCTTGTCTGTCCTCCGTAAATGGGTAATGCCTTCTTCCCCAATTACAGTCGTGCATGCGCATTCAGACGGGACAAGAGCGAAGAGCGTAAAGCCTGCCCTGTGTGCATAACCATCATGTAACTAAAGACAGAAAAACAAACATGCAAGGGGCTCAAAAGTGCTGGCTAAGGCTTAAGGCATGGGCAAAAGTGCTGGCTAAGGCTTAAGGCATGGGCACAAGTGCTGGCTAAGGCTTAAGGCATGGGCACAAGTGCTGGCTAAGGCTTAAGGCATGGGCACAAGTGCTGGCTAAGGCTTAAGGCATGGGCACAAGTGCTGGCTAAGGCTTAAGGCATGGGCACAAGTGCTGGCTAGGCTTAAGGCATACGGCTAACTCTTTGCACTCTTTGCATAAAGGGTTAGGCACCCATAGGGGTGAAGAGCTAGCTTTCACCCCTCTACTCTGTACTTGGACATTTAGGACTAGATCCTTTGTTGTACAGTGCGGAGCCTCTCCATAACCCCATGCTCCAAGCGACCAGGCACTTCTTGTCTGTCCTCCGTAAATGGGTAATGCCTTTTTCCCCAATTACAGTCGTGCATGCGCATTCAGACGGGACAAGAGCGAAGAGCGTAAAGCCTGCCCTGTGTGCATAACCATCATGTAACTAAAGACAGAAAAACAAACATGCAAGGGGCTCAAAAGTGCTGGCTAAGGCTTAAGGCATGGGCAAAAGTGCTGGCTAAGGCTTAAGGCATGGGCACAAGTGCTGGCTAAGGCTTAAGGCATGGGCACAAGTGCTGGCTAAGGCTTAAGGCATGGGCACAAGTGCTGGCTAAGGCTTAAGGCATGGGCACAAGTGCTGGCTAAGGCTTAAGGCATGGGCACAAGTGCTGGCTAAGGCTTAAGGCATGGGCACAAGTGCTGGCTAAGGCTTAAGGCATGGGCACAAGTGCTGGCTAGGCTTAAGGCATGGGCACAAGTGCTGGCTAGGCTTAAGGCAACGGTACAAGTGCTGGCTATGCTTAAGGCAACGGCACAAGTGCTGGCTAGGCATAAGGCATGGGCACAAGTGCTGGCTAGGCATAAGGCATGGGCACAAGTGCTGGCTAGGCATAAGGCATGGGCACAAGTGCTGGCTAGGCATAAGGCATGGGCACAAGTGCTGGCTAGGCATAAGACATGGGTATAAGTGCTGGCTAGGCATAAGACATGGGCACAAGTGCTGGCTAAGGTTTAAGGCATGGGCACAAGTGCTGGCTAAGGCTTAAGGCATGGGCACAAGTGCTGGCTAAGGCTTAAGGCATGGGCACAAGTGCTGGCTAAGGCTTAAGGCATGGGCACAAGTGCTGGCTAAGGCTTAAGGCATGGGCACAAGTGCTGGCTAAGGCTTAAGGCATGGGCACAAGTGCTGGCTAGGCATAAGGCATGGGCACAAGTGCTGGCTAAGGCTTAAGGCATGGGCACAAGTGCTGGCTAAGGCTTAAGGCATGGGCACAAGTGCTGGCTAAGGCTTAAAACATGGGCACAAGTGCTGGCTAAGGCTTTAGGCATGGGCACAAGTGCTGGCTGATGCTTTAGGCATGGGCACAAGTGCTGGCTAAGGCTTAAAGCATGGGCACAAGTGCTGGCTAAGGCTTAAAGCATGGGCACAAGTGCTGGCTAAGGCTTAAGGTATGGGCACAAGTGCTGGCTAGGCATAAGGCATGGGCACAAGTGCTGGCTAAGGCTTAAGGCATGGGCTCAAGTGCTGGCTAAGGCTTAAGGCATGGGCACAAGTGCTGGCTAAGGCTTAAGGCATGGGCACAAGTGCTGGTTAAGGCTTAAGGCATGGGCACAAGTGCTGGCTAAGGCTTTAGGCATGGACACAAGTGCTGGCTGAGGCATTAGGCATGGGCACAAGTGCTGGCTAAGGCTTAAGGCATGGGCACAAGTGCTGGCTAGGCATAAGGCATGGGCACAAGTGCTGGCTAAGGCTTAAAGCATGGGCACAAGTGCTGGCTAAGGCTTAAGGCATGGGCACAAGTGCTGGCTAAGGCTTAAAGCATGGGCACAAGTGCTGGCTAAGGCTTAAGGCATGGGCACAAGTGCTGGCTAAGGCTTAAGGCATGGGCACAAGTGCTGGCTAAGGCTTAAAACATGGGCACAAGTGCTTGCTAAGGATTAAGGCATGGGCACAAGTGCTGGCTAAGGCTTAAAACATGGGCACAAGTGCTGGCTAAGGCTTAAAGCATGGGCACAAGTGCTGGCTAAGGCTTAAGGCATGGGCACAAGTGCTGGCTAAGGCTTAAGGCATGGGCACAAGTGCTGGCTAAGGCTTAAGGCATGGGCACAAGTGCTGGCTAAGGCTTAAAACATGGGCACAAGTGCTGGCTAAGGCTTAAGGCATGGGCACAAGTGCTGGCTAAGGCTTAAAACATGGGCACAAGTGCTGGCTAAGGCTTTAGGCATGGGCACAAGTGCTGGCTGATGCTTTAGGCATGGGCACAAGTGCTGGCTAAGGCTTAAAGCATGGGCACAAGTGCTGGCTAAGGCTTAAAGCATGGGCACAAGTGCTGGCTAAGGCTTAAGGTATGGGCACAAGTGCTGGCTAGGCATAAGGCATGGGCACAAGTGCTGGCTAAGGCTTAAGGCATGGGCTCAAGTGCTGGCTAAGGCTTAAGGCATGGGCACAAGTGCTGGCTAGGCTTAAGGCATGAGCACAAGTGCTGGCTAGGCTTAAGGCATTGGCACAAGTGCTGGTTAAGGCTTAAGGCATGGGCACAAGTGCTGGCTAAGGCTTTAGGCATGGACACAAGTGCTGGCTGAGGCATTAGGCATGGGCACAAGTGCTGGCTAAGGCTTAAGGCATGGGCACAAGTGCTGGCTAGGCATAAGGCATGGGCACAAGTGCTGGCTACGGCTTAAGGCATGGGCACAAGTGCTGGCTAAGGCTTAAAACATGGGCACAAGTGCTGGTTAAGGCTTAAGGCATGGGTACAAGTGCTGGCTAAGGCTTAAGGCATGGGCACAAGTGCTGGCTAAGGCTTTAGGCATGGGCACAAGTGCTGGCTGAGGCATTAGGCATGGGCACAAGTGCTGGCTGAGGCTTTAGGCATGGGCACAAGTGCTGGCTGAGGCTTAAGGCATGGGCACAAGTGCTGGCCAAGGCTTAAGGCATGGGCACAAGTGCTGGCTAAGGCTTAAGGCATGGGCACAAGTGCTGGCTAAGGCTTAAGGCATGGGCACAAGTGCTGGCTAAGGCTTAAAGCATGGGCACAAGTGCTGGCTAAGGCTTAAGGCATGGGCATAAGTGCCGGCTAGGCATAAGCACAAGTGCTGGCTAAGGCTTAAGGCATGGGCACACGGGCTGGCTAAGGCTTAAGGCATGGGCACAAGTGCTGGCTAGGCTTAAGGCATGGGCACAAGTGCTGGCTAGGCATAAGGCATGGGCACAAGTGCTGGCTAAGGATTAAGGCATGGGCACAAGTGCTGGCTAAGGCTTAAGGCATGGGCACAAGTGCTGGCTAAGGCTTAAGGCATGGGCACAAGTGCTGGCTAAGGCTTAAGGCATGGGCACAAGTGCTGGCTAAGGCTTAAGGCATGGGCACAAGTGCTGGCTAAGGCTTAAAGCATGGGCACAAGTGCTGGCTAAGGCTTAAGGCATGGGCACAAGTGCTGGCTAAGGCTTAAGGCATGGGCACAAGTGCTGGCTAAGGCTTAAGGCATGGGCACAAGTGCTGGCTAAGGCTTAAAACATGGGCACAAGTGCTGGCTAAGGCTTAAGGCATGGGCACAAGTGCTGGCTAAGGCTTAAAACATGGGCACAAGTGCTGGCTAAGGCTTTAGGCATGGGCACAAGTGCTGGCTGATGCTTTAGGCATGGGCACAAGTGCTGGCTAAGGCTTAAAGCACGGGCACAAGTGCTGGCTAAGGCTTAAAGCATGGGCACAAGTGCTGGCTAAGGCTTAAGGTATGGGCACAAGTGCTGGCTAGGCATAAGGCATGGGCACAAGTGCTGGCTAAGGCTTAAGGCATGGGCTCAAGTGCTGGCTAAGGCTTAAGGCATGGGCACAAGTGCTGGCTAGGCATAAGGCATGGGCACAAGTGCTGGCTAAGGCTTAAAGCATGGGCACAAGTGCTGGCTAAGGCTTAAGGCATGGGCACAAGTGCTGGCTAAGGCTTAAGGCATGGGCACAAGTGCTGGCTAAGGCTTAAGGCATGGGCACAAGTGCTGGCTAAGGCTTAAGGCATGGGCACAAGTGCTGGCTAAGGCTTAAAACATGGGCACAAGTGCTGGCTAAGGATTAAGGCATGGGCACAAGTGCTGGCTAAGGCTTAAAACATGGGCACAAGTGCTGGCTAAGGCTTAAAGCATGGGCACAAGTGCTGGCTAAGGCTTAAGGCATGGGCACAAGTGCTGGCTAAGGCTTAAGGCATGGGCACAAGTGCTGGCTAAGGCTTAAGGCATGGGCACAAGTGCTGGCTAAGGCTTAAAACATGGGCACAAGTGCTGGCTAAGGCTTAAGGCATGGGCACAAGTGCTGGCTAAGGCTTAAAACATGGGCACAAGTGCTGGCTAAGGCTTTAGGCATGGGCACAAGTGCTGGCTGATGCTTTAGGCATGGGCACAAGTGCTGGCTAAGGCTTAAAGCATGGGCACAAGTGCTGGCTAAGGCTTAAAGCATGGGCACAAGTGCTGGCTAAGGCTTAAGGTATGGGCACAAGTGCTGGCTAGGCATAAGGCATGGGCACAAGTGCTGGCTAAGGCTTAAAGCATGGGCACAAGTGCTGGCTAAGGCTTAAAGCATGGGCACAAGTGCTGGCGAAGGCTTAAGGCATGGGCACAAGTGCTGGTTAAGGCTTAAGGCATGGGCACAAGTGCTGGCTAAGGCATTAGGCATGGGCACAAGTGCTGGCTGAGGCTTTAGGCATGGGTACAAGTGCTGGCTGAGGCTTTAGGCATGGTCACAAGTGCTGGCTGAGGCTTAAGGCAGGGGCACAAGTGCTGGCTAAAGCTTAAGGCATGGGCACAAGTGCTGGCTAAAGCTTAAGGCAGGGGCACAAGTGCTGGCTAAAGCTTAAGGCAGGGGCACAAGTGCTGGCTAAGGCTTAAGCCATGGCAACAATTGCTGGCTAAGGCTTAACGCATGGGCACAAGTGCTGGCTAAGGCTTAAGGCATGGGCACAAGTGCTGGCTAATGCTTAAGGCATGGGCACAAGTGCTGACTAAGGCGTAAGGCATGGGCACAAGTGCTGGCTAAGGCGTAAGGCATGGGCACAAGTGCTGGCTAAGGCGTAAGGCATGGGCACAAGTGCTGACTAAGGCTTAAGGCATGGGCACAAGTGCTGGCTAAGGCTTAAGGCATGGGCACAAGTGCTGGCTAAAGCTTAAGGCATGGGCACAAGTGCTGGCTAAAGCTTAAGGCATGGGCACAAGTGCTGGCTAAAGCTTAAGGTAGGGGCACAAGTGCTGGCTAAAGCTTAAGGCAGGGGCACAAGTGCTGGCTAAGGCTTAAGCCATGGCACAATTGCTGGCTAAGGCTTAAGGCATGGGCACAAGTGCTGGCTAAGGCTTAAGGCATGGGCACAAGTGCTGGCTAAGGCTTAAGGCATGGGCACAAGTGCTGGCTAAGGCTTAAGGCATGGGCACAAGTTCTGGCTAAGCCTTAAGGCATGGGCACAAGTGCTGGCTAAGGCTAAAGCATGGGCAAAAGTGCTGGCTAAGGCTTAAGGCATGGGCACAAGTGCTGGCTAGGCATAAGGCATGGACACAAGTGCTGGCTAGGCATAAGGCATGGGCACAAGTGCTGGCTAGGCATAAGGCTTGGGCACAAGTGCTGGCTAGGCATAAGGCATGGGCACAAGTGCTGGCTAGGCATAAGGCATGGGCACAAGTGCTGGCTAAGGCATAAGGCATGGGCACAAGTGCTGGCTAAGGCTTAAGGCATGGGCACAAGTGCTGGCAAAGGCTTAAGGCATGGGCACAAGTGCTGGCTAAGGCTTAAGGCATGGGCACAAGTGCTGGCTAAGGCTTAAAGCATGGGCACAAGTGCTGGCTAAGGCTTAAGGCATGGGCACAAGTGCTGGCTAGGCATAAGGCATGGGCACAAGTGCTGGCTAAGGCTTAAGGCATGGGCACAAGTGCTGGCTAAGGCTTAAGGCATGGGCACAAGTGCTGGCTAAGGCTTAAGGCATGGGCACAAGTGCTAGCTAGGCTTAAGGCATGGGCACAAGTGCTGGCTAGGCATAAGGCATGGGCACAAGTGCTGGCTAGGCATAAGGCATGGGCACAAGTGCTGGCTAGGCATAAGGCATGGGCACAAGTGCTGGCTAGGCATAAGGCATGGGCACAAGTGCTGGCTAGGCATAAGGCATGGGCACAAGTGCTGGCTAGGCATAAGGCATGGGCACAAGTGCTGGCTAGGCATAAGGCATGGGCACAAGTGCTGGCTAGGCATAAGGCATGGGCACAAGTGCTGGCTAGGCATAAGGCATGGGCACAAGTGCTGGCTGAGGCATTAGGCATGGGCACAAGTGCTGGCTAAGGCTTAAGGCATGGGCACAAGTGCTGGCTAAGGCTTAAGGCATGGGCACAAGTGCTGGCTAAGGCTTAAGTCATGGGCACAAGTGCTGGCTAAGGCTTAAGGCATGGGCACAAGTGCTGGCTAAGGCTTAAGGCATGGGCACAAGTGCTGGCTAAGGCTTAAAGCATGGGCACAAGTGCTGGCTAAGGCTTAAGGCATGGGCACAAGTGCCGGCTAGGCATAAGCACAAGTGCTGGCTAAGGCTTAAGGCATGGGCACAAGTGCTGGCTAAGGCTTAAAACATGGGCACAAGTGCTGGCTAAGGCTTAAGGCATGGGCACAAGTGCTGGCTAAGGCTTAAGGCATGGGCACAAGTCCTGGCTAAGGCTTAAGGCATGGGCACAAGTGCTGGCTAAGGCTTTAGGCATGGGCACAAGTGTTGGCTGATGCTTTAGGCATGGGCACAAGTGCTGGCTAAGGCTTAAAGCATTGGCACAAGTGCTGGCTAAGGCTTAAAGCATGGGCACAAGTGCTGGCTAAGGCTTAAGGCATGGGCACAAGTGCTGGCTAGGCATAAGGCATGGGCACAAGTGCTGGCTAAGGCTTAAGGCATGGGCACAAGTGCTGGCCAAGGCTTAAGGCATGGGCACAAGTGCTGGTTAAGGCTTAAGGCATGGGTACAAGTGCTGGCTAAGGCTTAATGCATGGGCACAAGTGCTGGCTAAGGCTTTAGGCATGGGCACAAGTGCTGACTGAGGCATTAGGCATGGGCACAAGTGCTGGCTGAGGCTTTAGGCATGGGCACAAGTGCTGGCTGAGGCTTAAGGCATGGGCACAAGTGCTGGCCAGGGCTTAAGGCATGGGCACAAGTGCTGGCTAAGGCTTAAGGCATGGGTACAAGTGCTGGCTAAGGCTTAAGGCATGGGTACAAGTGCTGGCTAAGGCATGGGCACAAGTGCTGGCTAGGCATAAGCATAAGTGCTGGCTAAGGCTTAAGGCATGGGCACAAGTGCTGGCTAAGGCTTAAGGCATGGGCACAAGTGCTGGCTAGGCTTAAGGCATGGGCACAAGTGCTGGCTAGGCATAAGGCATGGGTACAAGTGCTGGCTAGGCATAAGGCATGGGCACAAGTGCTGGCTAGGCATAAGGCATGGGCACAAGTGCTGGCTAGGCATAAGGCATGGGCACAAGTGTTGGCTAAGGCTTAAGGCATGGGCACAAGTGCTGGCTAAGGCTTAAGGCATGGGCACAAGTGCTGGCTAAGGCTTAAGGCATGGGCACAAGTGCTGGCTAAGGCTTAAGGCATGGGCACAAGTGCTGGCTAAGGCTTAAGGCATGGGCACAAGTGCTGGCTAAGGCTTAAAACATGGGCACAAGTGCTGGCTAAGGATTAAGGCATGGGCACAAGTGCTGGCTAAGGCTTAAAACATGGGCACAAGTGCTGGCTAAGGCTTAAAGCATGGGCACAAGTGCTGGCTAAGGCTTAAGGCATGGGCACAAGTGCTGGCTAAGGCTTAAGGCATGGGCACAAGTGCTGGCTAAGGCTTAAGGCATGGGCACAAGTGCTGGCTAAGGCTTAAAACATGGGCACAAGTGCTGGCTAAGGCTTAAGGCATGGGCACAAGTGCTGGCTAAGGCTTAAAACATGGGCACAAGTGCTGGCTAAGGCTTTAGGCATGGGCACAAGTGCTGGCTGATGCTTTAGGCATGGGCACAAGTGCTGGCTAAGGCTTAAAGCATGGGCACAAGTGCTGGCTAAGGCTTAAAGCATGGGCACAAGTGCTGGCTAAGGCTTAAGGTATGGGCACAAGTGCTGGCTAGGCATAAGGCATGGGCACAAGTGCTGGCTAAGGCTTAAAGCATGGGCACAAGTGCTGGCTAAGGCTTAAAGCATGGGCACAAGTGCTGGCGAAGGCTTAAGGCATGGGCACAAGTGCTGGTTAAGGCTTAAGGCATGGGCACAAGTGCTGGCTAAGGCATTAGGCATGGGCACAAGTGCTGGCTGAGGCTTTAGGCATGGGTACAAGTGCTGGCTGAGGCTTTAGGCATGGGCACAAGTGCTGGCTGAGGCTTAAGGCAGGGGCACAAGTGCTGGCTAAAGCTTAAGGCATGGGCACAAGTGCTGGCTAAAGCTTAAGGCAGGGGCACAAGTGCTGGCTAAAGCTTAAGGCAGGGGCACAAGTGCTGGCTAAGGCTTAAGCCATGGCAACAATTGCTGGCTAAGGCTTAACGCATGGGCACAAGTGCTGGCTAAGGCTTAAGGCATGGGCACAAGTGCTGGCTAATGCTTAAGGCATGGGCACAAGTGCTGACTAAGGCGTAAGGCATGGGCACAAGTGCTGGCTAAGGCGTAAGGCATGGGCACAAGTGCTGGCTAAGGCGTAAGGCATGGGCACAAGTGCTGACTAAGGCTTAAGGCATGGGCACAAGTGCTGGCTAAGGCTTAAGGCATGGGCACAAGTGCTGGCTAAAGCTTAAGGCATGGGCACAAGTGCTGGCTAAAGCTTAAGGCATGGGCACAAGTGCTGGCTAAAGCTTAAGGCAGGGGCACAAGTGCTGGCTAAAGCTTAAGGCAGGGGCACAAGTGCTGGCTAAGGCTTAAGCCATGGCACAATTGCTGGCTAAGGCTTAAGGCATGGGCACAAGTGCTGGCTAAGGCTTAAGGCATGGGCACAAGTGCTGGCTAAGGCTTAAGGCATGGGCACAAGTGCTGGCTAAGGCTTAAGGCATGGGCACAAGTTCTGGCTAAGCCTTAAGGCATGGGCACAAGTGCTGGCTAAGGCTAAAGCATGGGCAAAAGTGCTGGCTAAGGCTTAAGGCATGGGCACAAGTGCTGGCTAGGCATAAGGCATGGACACAAGTGCTGGCTAGGCATAAGGCATGGGCACAAGTGCTGGCTAGGCATAAGGCTTGGGCACAAGTGCTGGCTAGGCATAAGGCATGGGCACAAGTGCTGGCTAGGCATAAGGCACGGGCACAAGTGCTGGCTAAGGCATAAGGCATGGGCACAAGTGCTGGCTAAGGCTTAAGGCATGGGCACAAGTGCTGGCTAAGGCTTAAGGCATGGGCACAAGTGCTGGCTAAGGCTTAAGGCATGGGCACAAGTGCTGGCTAAGGCTTAAAGCATGGGCACAAGTGCTGGCTAAGGCTTAAGGCATGGGCACAAGTGCTGGCTAGGCATAAGGCATGGGCACAAGTGCTGGCTAAGGCTTAAGGCATGGGCACAAGTGCTGGCTAAGGCTTAAGGCATGGGCACAAGTGCTGGCTAAGGCTTAAGGCATGGGCACAAGTGCTAGCTAGGCTTAAGGCATGGGCACAAGTGCTGGCTAGGCATAAGGCATGGGCACAAGTGCTGGCTAGGCATAAGGCATGGGCACAAGTGCTGGCTAGGCATAAGGCATGGGCACAAGTGCTGGCTAGGCATAAGGCATGGGCACAAGTGCTGGCTAGGCATAAGGCATGGGCACAAGTGCTGGCTAGGCATAAGGCATGGGCACAAGTGCTGGCTAGGCATAAGGCATGGGCACAAGTGCTGGCTAGGCATAAGGCAAGGGCACAAGTGCTGGCTGAGGCATTAGGCATGGGCACAAGTGCTGGCTAAGGCTTAAGGCATGGGCACAAGTGCTGGCTAAGGCTTAAGGCATGGGCACAAGTGCTGGCTAAGGCTTAAGTCATGGGCACAAGTGCTGGCTAAGGCTTAAGGCATGGGCACAAGTGCTGGCTAAGGCTTAAGGCATGGGCACAAGTGCTGGCTAAGGCTTAAAGCATGGGCACAAGTGCTGGCTAAGGCTTAAGGCATGGGCACAAGTGCCGGCTAGGCATAAGCACAAGTGCTGGCTAAGGCTTAAGGCATGGGCACAAGTGCTGGCTAAGGCTTAAAACATGGGCACAAGTGCTGGCTAAGGCTTAAGGCATGGGCACAAGTGCTGGCTAAGGCTTAAGGCATGGCACAAGTCCTGGCTAAGGCTTAAGGCATGGGCACAAGTGCTGGCTAAGGCTTTAGGCATGGGCACAAGTGTTGGCTGATGCTTTAGGCATGGGCACAAGTGCTGGCTAAGGCTTAAAGCATTGGCACAAGTGCTGGCTAAGGCTTAAAGCATGGGCACAAGTGCTGGCTAAGGCTTAAGGCATGGGCACAAGTGCTGGCTAGGCATAAGGCATGGGCACAAGTGCTGGCTAAGGCTTAAGGCATGGGCACAAGTGCTGGCCAAGGCTTAAGGCATGGGCACAAGTGCTGGTTAAGGCTTAAGGCATGGGTACAAGTGCTGGCTAAGGCTTAATGCATGGGCACAAGTGCTGGCTAAGGCTTTAGGCATGGGCACAAGTGCTGGCTGAGGCATTAGGCATGGGCACAAGTGCTGGCTGTGGCTTTAGGCATGGGCACAAGTGCTGGCTGAGGCTTAAGGCATGGGCACAAGTGCTGGCCAGGGCTTAAGGCATGGGCACAAGTGCTGGCTAAGGCTTAAGGCATGGGTACAAGTGCTGGCTAAGGCTTAAGGCATGGGTACAAGTGCTGGCTAAGGCATGGGCACAAGTGCTGGCTAGGCATAAGCATAAGTGCTGGCTAAGGCTTAAGGCATGGGCACAAGTGCTGGCTAAGGCTTAAGGCATGGGCACAAGTGCTGGCTAGGCTTAAGGCATGGGCACAAGTGCTGGCTAGGCATAAGGCATGGGTACAAGTGCTGGCTAGGCATAAGGCATGGGCACAAGTGCTGGCTAGGCATAAGGCATGGGCACAAGTGCTGGCTAGGCATAAGGCATGGGCACAAGTGTTGGCTAAGGCTTAAGGCATAGGCACAAGTGCTAGCTAGGCATAAGGCATGGGCACAAGTGCTGGATATGCATAAGGCATGGGCACAAGTGCTGGCTAGGCATAAGGCATGGGCACAAGTGCTGGCTAAGGCTTAAGGCATGGGCACATGTGCTGGCTAAGGCTTAAGGCATGGGCACAAGTGCTGGCTAAAGCTTAAGGCATGGGCACAAGTGCTGGCTAGGCATAAGGCATGGGCACAAGTGCTGGCTAAGGCTTAAGGCATGGGCACAAGTGCTGGCTAAGGCTTAAGGCATGGGCACAAGTGCTGGCTAAGGCTTAAGGCATGGGCACAAGTGCTGGCTAAGGCTTAAGGCATGGGCACAAGTGCTGGCTAAGGCTTAAGGCATGGGCACAAGTGCTGGCTAAGGCTTAAGGCATGGGCACAAGTGCTGGCTAGGGCTTAAGGCATGGGCACAAGTGCTGGCTAAGGCTTAAGGCATGGGCACAAGTGCTGGCTAAGGCTTAAGGCATGGGCACAAGTGCTGGCTAGGGCTTAAGGCATGGGCACAAGTGCTGGCTAAGGCTTAAGGCATGGGCACAAGTGCTGGCTAAGGCTTAAGGCATGGGCACAAGTGCTGGCTATGGCTTAAGGCATGGGCACAAGTGCTGGCTAAGGCTTAAGGCATGGGCACAAGTCCTGGCTAAGGCTTAAGGCATGGGCACAAGTGCTGGCTAAGGCTTTAGGCATGGGCACAAGTGTTGGCTGATGCTTTAGGCATGGGCACAAGTGCTGGCTAAGGCTTAAAGCATTGGCACAAGTGCTGGCTAAGGCTTAAAGCATGGGCACAAGTGCTGGCTAAGGCTTAAGGCATGGGCACAAGTGCTGGCTAGGCATAAGGCATGGGCACAAGTGCTGGCTAAGGCTTAAGGCATGGGCACAAGTGCTGGCCAAGGCTTAAGGCATGGGCACAAGTGCTGGTTAAGGCTTAAGGCATGGGTACAAGTGCTGGCTAAGGCTTAATGCATGGGCACAAGTGCTGGCTAAGGCTTTAGGCATGGGCACAAGTGCTGGCTGAGGCATTAGGCATGGGCACAAGTGCTGGCTGAGGCTTTAGGCATGGGCACACGTGCTGGCTGAGGCTTAAGGCATGGGCACAAGTGCTGGCCAGGGCTTAAGGCATGGGCACAAGTGCTGGCTAAGGCTTAAGGCATGGGTACAAGTGCTGGCTAAGGCTTAAGGCATGGGTACAAGTGCTGGCTAAGGCATGGGCACAAGTGCTGGCTAGGCATAAGCATAAGTGCTGGCTAAGGCTTAAGGCATGGGCACAAGTGCTGGCTAAGGCTTAAGGCATGGGCACAAGTGCTGGCTAGGCTTAAGGCATGGGCACAAGTGCTGGCTAGGCATAAGGCATGGGTACAAGTGCTGGCTAGGCATAAGGCATGGGCACAAGTGCTGGCTAGGCATAAGGCATGGGCACAAGTGCTGGCTAGGCATAAGGCATGGGCACAAGTGTTGGCTAAGGCTTAAGGCATAGGCACAAGTGCTAGCTAGGCATAAGGCATGGGCACAAGTGCTGGATATGCATAAGGCATGGGCACAAGTGCTGGCTAGGCATAAGGCATGGGCACAAGTGCTGGCTAAGGCTTAAGGCATGGGCACATGTGCTGGCTAAGGCTTAAGGCATGGGCACAAGTGCTGGCTAAAGCTTAAGGCATGGGCACAAGTGCTGGCTAGGCATAAGGCATGGGCACAAGTGCTGGCTAAGGCTTAAGGCATGGGCACAAGTGCTGGCTAAGGCTTAAGGCATGGGCACAAGTGCTGGCTAAGGCTTAAGGCATGGGCACAAGTGCTGGCTAAGGCTTAAGGCATGGGCACAAGTGCTGGCTAAGGCTTAAGGCATGGGCACAAGTGCTGGCTAAGGCTTAAGGCATGGGCACAAGTGCTGGCTAGGGCTTAAGGCATGGGCACAAGTGCTGGCTAAGGCTTAAGGCATGGGCACAAGTGCTGGCTAAGGCTTAAGGCATGGGCACAAGTGCTGGCTATGGCTTAAGGCATGGGCTCAAGTGCTGGCTAAGGCTTAAGGCATGGGCACAAGTGCTGGCTAGGCATAAGGCATGGGCACAAGTGCTGGCTAAGGCTTAAGGCATGGGCACAAGTGCTGGCTAAGGCTTAAGGCATGGGCACAAGTGCTGGCTAAGGCTTAAGGCATGGGCACAAGTGCTGGCTAAGCCTTAAGGCATGGGCACAAGTGCTGGCTAAGGCTTAAGGCATGGGCACAAGTGCTGGCTAAGGCTTAAGGCATGGGCACAAGTGCTGGCTATGGCTTAAGGCATGGGCACAAGTGCTGGCTAAGGCTTAAGGCATGGGCACAAGTGCTGGCTAAGGCTTAAGGCATGGGCACAAGTGCTGGCTAAGGCTTAAGGCATGGGCACAAGTGCTGGCTAAGGCTTAAGGCATGGGCACAAGTGCTGGCTAAGGCTTAAGGCATGGGCACAAGGGCTGGCTAGGGCTTAAGGCATGGGCACAAGTGCTGGCTAAGGCTTAAGGCATGGGCACAAGTGCTGGCTAAGCCTTAAGGCATAGGCGCAAGTGCTGGCTAACGCTTAAGGCATGGGCACAAGTGCTGGCTAAGGCTTAAGGCATGGGCACAAGTGCTGGCTAAGGCTTACGGCATGGGCACAAGTGCTGGCTAAGGCTTAAGGCATGGGCACAAGTGCTGGCTAAGGCTTAAGGCATGGGCACAAGTGCTGGCTAGGGCTTAAGGCATGGGCACAAGTGCTGGCTAAGGCTTAAGGCATGGGCACAAGTGCTGGCTAAGGCTTAATGCATCGGCACAAGTGCTGGCTAAGGCTTAAGGCATGGGCACAAGTGCTGGCTAAGGCTTAAGGCATCGGCACAAGTGCTGGCTAAGGCTTAAGGCATGGGCACAAAAGCTGGCTAAGGCTTAAGGCATGGGCACAAGTGCTGGCTAAGCCTTAAGGCATGGGCACAAGTGCTGGCTAAGGCTTAAGGCATTGGCACACGTGTTGGCTAAGGCTTAAGGCAGTGGTCCCCAATTCCAGGCCTCGAGGGCCGCCAACAGTGCAGGTTTTCAGGATTTCCTTAGTATTGCACAGGGGTTGGAATCAAAACCTATGCAGATGATCATATTACCACCGATGCAATACTAAAGAAATCCTGAAAACCTGCACTGTTGGTGGCCCTCGAGGCCTGGAGTTGGGGACCCCTGGCTTAAGGCATGGGCACAAGTGCTGGCTAAGGCTTAAGGCATGGGCACAAGTGCTGTCTAGGCTTAAGGCATGGGCACAAGTGCTGGCTAGGCATAAGGCATGGGCACAAGTGCTGGCTAAGGCTTAAGGCATGGGCACAAGTGCTGTCTAGGCTTAAGGCATGGGCACAAGTGCTGGCTAAGGCTTAAGGCATGGGCACAAGTGCTGGCTAAGGCTTAAGGCATCGGCACAAGTGCTGGCTAAGGCTTAAGGCATGGGCACAAGTGCTGGCTAAGGCTTAAGGCATGGGCACAAGTGCTGGCTAAGGCTTAAGGCATGGGCACAAAAGCTGGCTAAGGCTTAAGGCATGGGCACAAGTGCTGGCTAAGCCTTAAGGCATGGGCACAAGTGCTGGCTAAGGCTTAAGGCATGGGCACACGTGTTGGCTAAGGCTTAAGGCAGTGGTCCCCAATTCCAGGCCTCGAGGGCCGCCAACAGTGCAGGTTTTCAGGATTTCCTTAGTATTGCACAGGGGTTGGAATCAAAACCTATGCAGATGATCATATTACCACCGATGCAATACTAAAGAAATCCTGAAAACCTGCACTGTTGGTGGCCCTCGAGGCCTGGAGTTGGGGACCCCTGGCTTAAGGCATGGGCACAAGTGCTGGCTAAGGCTTAAGGCATGGGCACAAGTGCTGTCTAGGCTTAAGGCATGGGCACAAGTGCTGGCTAGGCATAAGGCATGGGCACAAGTGCTGGCTAAGCATAAGACATGGGCACAAGTGCTGGCTAGGCATAAGGCATGGGCACAAGTGCTGGCTAGGCATAAGGCATGGGCACAAGTGCTGGCTAAGGCTTAAGGCATGGGCACAAGTGCTGGCTAGGTATAAGGCATGGGCACAAGTGCTGGCTAGGCATAAGGCATGGGCACAAGTGCTGGCTAGGCATAAGGCATGGGCACAAGTGCTGGCTAGGCATAAGGCATGGGCACAAGTGCTGGCTAAGGCTTAAGGCATGGGCACATGTGCTGGCTAAGGCTTAAGGCATGGGCACAAGTGCTGGCTAAAGCTTAAGGCATGGGCACAAGTGCTGGCTAGGCATAAGGCATGGGCACAAGTGCTGGCTAGGCATAAGGCATGGGCACAAGTGCTGGCTAGGCATAAGGCATGGGCACAAGTGCTGGCTAGGCATAAGGCATGGGCACTAGTGCTGGCTAAGGCTTAAGGCCTGGGCACAAGTGCTGGCTAGGCTTAAGGCCTGGGCACAAGTGCTGGCTAGGCATAAGGCAAGGCATGGGCACAAGTGCTGGCTAGGCATAAGGCATGGGCACAAGTGCTGGCTAGGCATAAGGCATGGGCACAAGTGCTGGCTAGGCATAAGGCATGGGCACAAGTGCTGGCTAAGGCTTAAGGCATGGGCACAAGTGCTGGCTAAGGCTTAAGGCATGGGCACAAGTGCTGGCTAAAGCTTAAGGCATGGGCACAAGTGCTGGCTAAGGCTTAAGGCATGGGCACAAATGCTGGCTAAGGCTTAAGGCATGGGCACAAGTGCTGGCTAAGGCTTAAGGCAGTGGTCCCCAACTCCAGGCCTCGAGGGCCGGCAACAGTGCAGGTTTTCAGGATTTCCTTAGTATTGCACAGGGGTTGGAATCATCACCTATGCAGATGATCATATTACCACCGATGCAATACTAAAGAAATCCTGAAAACCTGCACTGTTGGTGGCCCTCGAGGCCTGGAGTTGGGGATCCCTAGCTTAAGGCATGGGCACAAGTGCTGGCTAAGGCTTAAGGCAAGGGCACAAGTGCTGGCTAGGCTTAAGGCATGGGCACAAGTGCTTGCTAGGCATAAGGCATGGGCACAAGTGCTGGCTAGGCATAAGGCATGGGCACAATTGCTGGCTAGGCATAAGGCATGGGAACAAGTGCTGGCTAGGCATAAGGCATGGGCACAAGTGCTGGCTAAGGCTTAAGGCATGGGCACAAGTGCCGGCTAAGGCTTAAGGCATGGGCACAAGTGCTGGCTGAGGCTTAAGGCATGGGCACAAGTGCTGGCTAAGGCTTAAGGCATGGGCACAAGTGCTGGCTAAGGCTTAAGGCATGGGTACAAGTGCTGGCTAAGGCTTAAGGCATGGGTACAAGTGCTGGCTAAGGCATGGGCACAAGTGCTGGCTAGGCATAAGCATAAGTGCTGGCTAAGGCTTAAGGCATGGGCACAAGTGCTGGCTAAGGCTTAAGGCATGGGCACAAGTGCTGGCTAGGCTTAAGGCATGGGCACAAGTGCTGGCTAGGCATAAGGCATGGGTACAAGTGCTGGCTAGGCATAAGGCATGGGCACAAGTGCTGGCTAGGCATAAGGCATGGGCACAAGTGCTGGCTAGGCATAAGGCATGGGCACAAGTGTTGGCTAAGGCTTAAGGCATAGGCACAAGTGCTAGCTAGGCATAAGGCATGGGCACAAGTGCTGGATATGCATAAGGCATGGGCACAAGTGCTGGCTAGGCATAAGGCATGGGCACAAGTGCTGGCTAAGGCTTAAGGCATGGGCACATGTGCTGGCTAAGGCTTAAGGCATGGGCACAAGTGCTGGCTAAAGCTTAAGGCATGGGCACAAGTGCTGGCTAGGCATAAGGCATGGGCACAAGTGCTGGCTAAGGCTTAAGGCATGGGCACAAGTGCTGGCTAAGGCTTAAGGCATGGGCACAAGTGCTGGCTAAGGCTTAAGGCATGGGCACAAGTGCTGGCTAAGGCTTAAGGCATGGGCACAAGTGCTGGCTAAGGCTTAAGGCATGGGCACAAGTGCTGGCTAAGGCTTAAGGCATGGGCACAAGTGCTGGCTAGGGCTTAAGGCATGGGCACAAGTGCTGGCTAAGGCTTAAGGCATGGGCACAAGTGCTGGCTAAGGCTTAAGGCATGGGCACAAGTGCTGGCTATGGCTTAAGGCATGGGCTCAAGTGCTGGCTAAGGCTTAAGGCATGGGCACAAGTGCTGGCTAGGCATAAGGCATGGGCACAAGTGCTGGCTAAGGCTTAAGGCATGGGCACAAGTGCTGGCTAAGGCTTAAGGCATGGGCACAAGTGCTGGCTAAGGCTTAAGGCATGGGCACAAGTGCTGGCTAAGCCTTAAGGCATGGGCACAAGTGCTGGCTAAGGCTTAAGGCATGGGCACAAGTGCTGGCTAAGGCTTAAGGCATGGGCACAAGTGCTGGCTATGGCTTAAGGCATGGGCACAAGTGCTGGCTAAGGCTTAAGGCATGGGCACAAGTGCTGGCTAAGGCTTAAGGCATGGGCACAAGTGCTGGCTAAGGCTTAAGGCATGGGCACAAGTGCTGGCTAAGGCTTAAGGCATGGGCACAAGTGCTGGCTAAGGCTTAAGGCATGGGCACAAGGGCTGGCTAGGGCTTAAGGCATGGGCACAAGTGCTGGCTAAGGCTTAAGGCATGGGCACAAGTGCTGGCTAAGCCTTAAGGCATAGGCGCAAGTGCTGGCTAACGCTTAAGGCATGGGCACAAGTGCTGGCTAAGGCTTAAGGCATGGGCACAAGTGCTGGCTAAGGCTTACGGCATGGGCACAAGTGCTGGCTAAGGCTTAAGGCATGGGCACAAGTGCTGGCTAAGGCTTAAGGCATGGGCACAAGTGCTGGCTAGGGCTTAAGGCATGGGCACAAGTGCTGGCTAAGGCTTAAGGCATGGGCACAAGTGCTGGCTAAGGCTTAAGGCATCGGCACAAGTGCTGGCTAAGGCTTAAGGCATGGGCACAAGTGCTGGCTAAGGCTTAAGGCATGGGCACAAGTGCTGGCTAAGGCTTAAGGCATGGGCACAAAAGCTGGCTAAGGCTTAAGGCATGGGCACAAGTGCTGGCTAAGCCTTAAGGCATGGGCACAAGTGCTGGCTAAGGCTTAAGGCATTGGCACACGTGTTGGCTAAGGCTTAAGGCAGTGGTCCCCAATTCCAGGCCTCGAGGGCCGCCAACAGTGCAGGTTTTCAGGATTTCCTTAGTATTGCACAGGGGTTGGAATCAAAACCTATGCAGATGATCATATTACCACCGATGCAATACTAAAGAAATCCTGAAAACCTGCACTGTTGGTGGCCCTCGAGGCCTGGAGTTGGGGACCCCTGGCTTAAGGCATGGGCACAAGTGCTGGCTAAGGCTTAAGGCATGGGCACAAGTGCTGTCTAGGCTTAAGGCATGGGCACAAGTGCTGGCTAGGCATAAGGCATGGGCACAAGTGCTGGCTAAGGCTTAAGGCATGGGCACAAGTGCTGTCTAGGCTTAAGGCATGGGCACAAGTGCTGGCTAAGGCTTAAGGCATGGGCACAAGTGCTGGCTAAGGCTTAAGGCATCGGCACAAGTGCTGGCTAAGGCTTAAGGCATGGGCACAAGTGCTGGCTAAGGCTTAAGGCATGGGCACAAGTGCTGGCTAAGGCTTAAGGCATGGGCACAAAAGCTGGCTAAGGCTTAAGGCATGGGCACAAGTGCTGGCTAAGCCTTAAGGCATGGGCACAAGTGCTGGCTAAGGCTTAAGGCATGGGCACACGTGTTGGCTAAGGCTTAAGGCAGTGGTCCCCAATTCCAGGCCTCGAGGGCCGCCAACAGTGCAGGTTTTCAGGATTTCCTTAGTATTGCACAGGGGTTGGAATCAAAACCTATGCAGATGATCATATTACCACCGATGCAATACTAAAGAAATCCTGAAAACCTGCACTGTTGGTGGCCCTCGAGGCCTGGAGTTGGGGACCCCTGGCTTAAGGCATGGGCACAAGTGCTGGCTAAGGCTTAAGGCATGGGCACAAGTGCTGTCTAGGCTTAAGGCATGGGCACAAGTGCTGGCTAGGCATAAGGCATGGGCACAAGTGCTGGCTAAGCATAAGACATGGGCACAAGTGCTGGCTAGGCATAAGGCATGGGCACAAGTGCTGGCTAGGCATAAGGCATGGGCACAAGTGCTGGCTAAGGCTTAAGGCATGGGCACAAGTGCTGGCTAGGTTTACGGCATGGGCACAAGTGCTAGCTAGGCATAAGGCATGGGCACAAGTGCTGGCTAGGGATAAGGCATGGGCACAAGTGCTGGCTAGGCATGAGGCATGGGCACAAGTGCTGGCTAAGGCTTAAGGCATGGGCACATGTGCTGGCTAAGGCTTAAGGCATGGGCACAAGTGCTGGCTAAAGCTTAAGGCATGGGCACAAGTGCTGGCTAGGCATAAGGCATGGGCACAAGTGCTGGCTAGGCATAAGGCATGGGCACAAGTGCTGGCTAGGCATAAGGCATGGGCACAAGTGCTGGCTAGGCATAAGGCATGGGCACTAGTGCTGGCTAAGGCTTAAGGCCTGGGCACAAGTGCTGGCTAGGCTTAAGGCCTGGGCACAAGTGCTGGCTAGGCATAAGGCAAGGCATGGGCACAAGTGCTGGCTAGGCATAAGGCATGGGCACAAGTGCTGGCTAGGCATAAGGCATGGGCACAAGTGCTGGCTAGGCATAAGGCATGGGCACAAGTGCTGGCTAAGGCTTAAGGCATGGGCACAAGTGCTGGCTAAGGCTTAAGGCATGGGCACAAGTGCTGGCTAAAGCTTAAGGCATGGGCACAAGTGCTGGCTAAGGCTTAAGGCATGGGCACAAATGCTGGCTAAGGCTTAAGGCATGGGCACAAGTGCTGGCTAAGGCTTAAGGCAGTGGTCCCCAACTCCAGGCCTCGAGGGCCGGCAACAGTGCAGGTTTTCAGGATTTCCTTAGTATTGCACAGGGGTTGGAATCATCACCTATGCAGATGATCATATTACCACCGATGCAATACTAAAGAAATCCTGAAAACCTGCACTGTTGGTGGCCCTCGAGGCCTGGAGTTGGGGATCCCTAGCTTAAGGCATGGGCACAAGTGCTGGCTAAGGCTTAAGGCATGGGCACAAGTGCTGGCTAGGCTTAAGGCATGGGCACAAGTGCTTGCTAGGCATAAGGCATGGGCACAAGTGCTGGCTAGGCATAAGGCATGGGCACAATTGCTGGCTAGGCATAAGGCATGGGAACAAGTGCTGGCTAGGCATAAGGCATGGGCACAAGTGCTGGCTAAGGCTTAAGGCATGGGCACAAGTGCCGGCTAAGGCTTAAGGCATGGGCACAAGTGCTGGCTGAGGCTTAAGGCATGGGCACAAGTGCTGGCTAAGGCTTAAGGCATGGGCACAAGTGCTGGCTAAGGCTTAAGGCATGGGCACAAGTGCTTGCTAAGGCTTAAGGCATGGGCACAAGTGTTGGCTAAGGCTTAAAGCATGGGCACAAGTGCTGGCTAAGGCTTAAGGCATGGGCACAAGTGCTGGATAGGCTTAAGGCATACGGCCAACTCTTTGTACTCTTTGCATAAAGGGTTAGGCACCCATAGGGGTGAAGAGCTAGCTTTCACCCCTCTACTCTGTACTTGGACATTTAGGACTAGATCCTTTGTTGTACAGTGCGGAGCCTCTCTATAACCCCATGCTCCAAGCGACCAGGCACTTCTTGTCTGTCCTCCGTAAATGGGTAATGCCTTCTTCCCCAATTAAAGTCGTGCATGCGCATTCAGACGGGACAAGAGCGAAGAGCGTAAAGCCTGCCCTGTGTGCATAACCATCATGTAACTAAAGACAGAAAAACAAACATGCAAGGGGCTCAAAAGTGCTGGCTAAGGTTTAAGGCATAGCCACAAGTGCTGGTTAAGGCTTAAGGCATGGGCACAAGTGCTGGCTAAGGCTTAAGGCATGGGCACAAGTGCTGGCTAAGGCTTAAGGCATGGGCACAAGTGCTGGCTAAGGCTTAAGGCATGGACACAAGTGCTGGCTAAGGCTTAAGGCATGGGCACAAGTGCTGGCTTTGCATAAGGCATGGGCACAAGTGCTGGCTAGGCATAAGGCATGGGCACAAGTGCTGGCTAGGGCTTAAGGCATGGGCACAAGTGCTGGCTAAGGCTTAAGGCATGGGCACAAGTGCTGGCTAAGCCTTAAGGCTTGGCACAAGTGCTGGCTAAGGCTTAAGGCATGGGCACAAGTGTTGGCTAAGGCTTAAGGCAGTGGTCCCCAACTCCAGGCCTCGAGGGCCGGCAACAGTGCAGGTTTTCAGGATTTCCTTAGTATTGCACAGGGGTTGGAATCATCACCTATGCAGATGATCATATTACCACCGATGCAATACTAAAGAAATCCTGAAAACCTGCACTGTTGGTGGCCCTCGAGGCCTGGAGTTGGGGACCCCTGGCTTAAGGCATAGGCACAAGTGCAGGATAAGGCTTAAGGCATGGGCACAAGTGCTGGCTAGGCTTAAGGCATGGGCACAAGTGCTGGCTAGGCATAAGGCATGGGCACAAGTGCTGGCTAGGCATAATGCATGGGCACAAGTGCTGGCTAAGGCTTAAGGCATGGGCACAAGTGCTGGCTAAGGCTTAAGGCATGGGCACAAGTGCTGGCTAAGGCTTAAGGCATGGGCACAAGTGCTGGCTAAGGCTTAAGGCATGGGCACAAGTGCTGGCTAAGGCTTAAGGCATGGGCACAAGTGCTTGCTAAGGCTTAAGGCATGGGCACAAGTGTTGCATAAGGCTTAAAGCATGGGCACAAGTGCTGGCTAAGGCTTAAGGCATGGGCACAAGTGCTGGATAGGCTTAAGGCATACGGCTAACTCTTTGTAGTCTTTGCATAAAGGGTTAGGCACCCATAGGGGTGAAGAGCGAGCTTTCACCCCTCTACTCTTTACTTGGACATTTAGGACTAGATCTTTTGTTGTACAGTGCGGAGCCTCTCCATAACCCCATGCTCCAAGCGACCAGGCACTTCTTGTCTGTCCTCCGTAAATGGGTAATGCCTTCTTCCCCAATTAATGTCGTGCATGCGCATTCAGACGGGACAAGAGCGAAGAGCGTAAAGCCTGCCCTGTGTGCATAACCATCATATAACTAAAGACAGAAAAACAAACATGCAAGGGGCTCAAAAGTGCTGGCTAAGGTTTAAGGCATGGCCACAAGTGCTGGCTAAGGCTTAAGGCATGGGCACAAGTGCTGGCTAAGGCTTAAGGCATGGGCACAAGTGCTGGTTAAGGCTTAAGGCATGGGCACAAGTGCTGGTTAAGGCTTAAGGTATGGGCACAAGTGCTGGCTAAGGCTTAAGGCATGGGCACAAGTGCTGGCTAAGGCTTAAGGCATGGACACAAGTGCTGGCTAAGGCTTAAGGCATGGGCACAAGTGCTGGCTAGGCTTACGGCATGGGCACAAGTGCTAGCTAGGCATAAGGCATGGGCACAAGTGCTGGCTATGCATAAGGCATGGGCACAAGTGCTGGCTAGGCATAAGGCATGGGCACAAGTGCTGGCTAAGGCTTAAGGCATGGGCACATGTGCTGGCTAAGGCTTAAGGCATGGGCACAAGTGCTGGCTAAAGCTTAAGGCATGGGCACAAGTGCTGGCTAGGCATAAGGCATGGGCACAAGTGCTGGCTAAGGCTTAAGGCATGGGCACAAGTGCTGGCTAAGGCTTAAGGCATGGGCACAAGTGCTGGCTAAGGCTTAAGGCATGGGCACAAGTGCTGGCTAGGCTTAAGGCATGGGCACAAGTGCTGGCTAAGGCTTAAGGCATGGGCACAAGTGCTGGCTAGGCATAAGGCATGGGCACAAGTGCTGGCTAAGGCTTAAGGCATGGGCACAAGTGCTGGCTAAGGCTTAAGGCATGGGCACAAGTGCTGGCTAAGGCTTAAGGCATGGGCACAAGTGCTGGCTAAGGCTTAAGGCATGGGCACAAGTGCTGGCTAAGGCTTAAGGCATGGGCACAAGTGCTGGCTAAGGCTTAAGGCATGGGCACAAGTACTGGCTAGGCTTAACGCATGGGCACAAGTGCTGGCTATGCTTAAGGCAACGGCACAAGTGCTGGCTATGCTTAAGGCAACGGCACAAGTGCTGGCTAGGCTTAAGGCATGGGCACAAGTGCTGGCTAGGCTTAAGGCATGAGCACAAGTGCTGGCTAGGCATAAGGCATGGGCACAAGTGCTGGCTAGGCATAAGGCATGGGCACAAGTGCTGGCTAGGCATAAGGCATGGGCACAAGTGCTGGCTAAGGCTTAAGGCATGGGCACAAGTGCTGGCTAAGGCTTAAGGCATGGGCACAAGTGCTGGCTAAGGCTTAAGGCATGGGCACAAGTGCTGGCTAAGGCTTAAGGCATGGGCACAAGTACTGGCTAGGCTTAAGGCATGGGCAGAAGTGCTGGCTAAGGCTTAAGGCAACGGCACAAGTGCTGGCTAGGCTTAAGGCAACGGCACAAGTGATGGCTAGGCTTAAGGCATGGGCACAAGAGATGGCTAGGCTTAAGGCATGGGTACAAGTGCTCGCTAGGCATAAGGCATGGGCACAAGTGCTGGCTAGGCTTAAGGCATGGGCACAAGTGCTGGCTAAGGCTTAAGGCATGGGCACAAGTGCTGGCTAAGGCTTAAGGCATGGGCACAAGTGCTGGCTAAGGCTTAAGGCCTGGGCACAAGTGCTGGCTAAGGCTTAAGGCATGGGCACAAGTGCTGGCTGAGGCTTAAGGCATGGGCACAAGTGCTGGCTAAGGCTTAAGGCATGGGCACAAGTGCTGGCTAAGGCTTAAGGCATGGGCACAAGTGCTGGCTAAGGCTTAAGGCATGGGCACAAGTGCTGGCTAAGGCTTAAGGCATGGGCACAAGTGCTGACTAAGGCTTAAGGCATGGGCACAAGTGCTGGCTAGGCATAAGGCATGGGCACAAGTGCTGGCTAGGCATAAGGCATGGGCACAAGTGCTGGCTAGGCATAAGGCATGGGCACTAGTGCTGGCTAAGGCTTAAGGCCTGGGCACAAGTGCTGGCTAGGCTTAAGGCCTGGGCACAAGTGCTGGCTAGGCATAAGGCAAGGCATGGGCACAAGTGCTGGCTAGGCATAAGGCATGGGCACAAGTGCTGGCTAGGCATAAGGCATGGGCACAAGTGCTGGCTAGGCATAAGGCATGGGCACAAGTGCTGGCTAAGGCTTAAGGCATGGGCACAAGTGCTGGCTAAGGCTTAAGGCATGGGCACAAGTGCTGGCTAAAGCTTAAGGCATGGGCACAAGTGCTGGCTAAGGCTTAAGGCATGGGCACAAATGCTGGCTAAGGCTTAAGGCATGGGCACAAGTGCTGGCTAAGGCTTAAGGCAGTGGTCCCCAACTCCAGGCCTCGAGGGCCGGCAACAGTGCAGGTTTTCAGGATTTCCTTAGTATTGCACAGGGGTTGGAATCATCACCTATGCAGATGATCATATTACCACCGATGCAATACTAAAGAAATCCTGAAAACCTGCACTGTTGGTGGCCCTCGAGGCCTGGAGTTGGGGACCCCTAGCTTAAGGCATGGGCACAAGTGCTGGCTAAGGCTTAAGGCATGGGCACAAGTGCTGGCTAGGCTTAAGGCATGGGCACAAGTGCTTGCTAGGCATAAGGCATGGGCACAAGTGCTGGCTAGGCATAAGGCATGGGCACAAGTGCTGGCTAGGCATAAGGCATGGGAACAAGTGCTGGCTAGGCATAAGGCATGGGCACAAGTGCTGGCTAAGGCTTAAGGCATGGGCACAAGTGCCGGCTAAGGCTTAAGGCATGGGCACAAGTGCTGGCTGAGGCTTAAGACATGGGCACAAGTGCTGGCTAAGGCTTAAGGCATGGGCACAAGTGCTGGCTAAGGCTTAAGGCATGGGCACAAGTGCTTGCTAAGGCTTAAGGCATGGGCACAAGTGTTGGCTAAGGCTTAAAGCATGGGCACAAGTGCTGGCTAAGGCTTAAGGCATGGGCACAAGTGCTGGATAGGCTTAAGGCATACGGCCAACTCTTTGTACTCTTTGCATAAAGGGTTAGGCACCCATAGGGGTGAAGAGCTAGCTTTCACCCCTCTACTCTGTACTTGGACATTTAGGACTAGATCCTTTGTTGTACAGTGCGGAGCCTCTCTATAACCCCATGCTCCAAGCGACCAGGCACTTCTTGTCTGTCCTCCGTAAATGGGTAATGCCTTCTTCCCCAATTAAAGTCGTGCATGCGCATTCAGACGGGACAAGAGCGAAGAGCGTAAAGCTTGCCCTGTGTGCATAACCATCATGTAACTAAAGACAGAAAAACAAACATGCAAGGGGCTCAAAAGTGCTGGCTAAGGTTTAAGGCATAGCCACAAGTGCTGGTTAAGGCTTAAGGCATGGGCACAAGTGCTGGCTAAGGCTTAAGGCATGGGCACAAGTGCTGGCTAGGCTTACGGCATGGGCACAAGTGCTAGCTAGGCATAAGGCATGGGCACAAGTGCTGGCTATGCATAAGGCATGGGCACAAGTGCTGGCTAGGCATAAGGCATGGGCACAAGTGCTGGCTAGGGCTTAAGGCATGGGCACAAGTGCTGGCTAAGGCTTAAGGCATGGGCACAAGTGCTGGCTAAGCCTTAAGGCTTGGCACAAGTGCTGGCTAAGGCTTAAGGCATGGGCACAAGTGTTGGCTAAGGCTTAAGGCAGTGGTCCCCAACTCCAGGCCTCGAGGGCCGGCAACAGTGCAGGTTTTCAGGATTTCCTTAGTATTGCACAGGGGTTGGAATGATCACCTATGCAGATGATCATATTACCACCGATGCAATACTAAAGAAATCCTGAAAACCTGCACTGTTGGTGGCCCTCGAGGCCTGGAGTTGGGGACCCCTGGCTTAAGGCATAGGCACAAGTGCAGGATAAGGCTTAAGGCATGGGCACAAGTGCTGGCTAGGCATAAGGCATGGGCACAAGTGCTGGCTAAGGCTTAAGGCATGGGCACAAGTGCTGGCTAAGGCTTCAGGCATGGGCACAAGTGCTGGCTAAGGCTTAAGGCATGGGCACAAGTGCTGGCTAGGCTTAAGGCATGGGCACAAGTGCTGGCTAAGGCTTAAGGCATGGGCACAAGTGCTGGCTAGGCATAAGGCATGGGCACAAGTGCTGGCTAAGGCTTAAGGCATGGGCACAAGTGCTGGCTAAGGCTTAAGGCATGGGCACAAGTGCTGGCTAAGGCTTAAGGCATGGGCACAAGTGCTGGCTAAGGCTTAAGGCATGGGCACAAGTGCTGGCTAAGGCTTAAGGCATGGGCACAAGTGCTGGCTAAGGCTTAAGGCATGGGCACAAGTACTGGCTAGGCTTAAGGCATGGGCACAAGTGCTGGCTATGCTTAAGGCAACGGCACAAGTGCTGGCTATGCTTAAGGCAACGGCACAAGTGCTGGCTAGGCTTAAGGCATGGGCACAAGTGCTGGCTAGGCTTAAGGCATGAGCACAAGTGCTGGCTAGGCATAAGGCATGGGCACAAGTGCTGGCTAGGCATAAGGCATGGGCACAAGTGCTGGCTAGGCATAAGGCATGGGCACAAGTGCTGGCTAAGGCTTAAGGCATGGGCACAAGTGCTGGCTAAGGCTTAAGGCATGGGCACAAGTGCTGGCTAAGGCTTAAGGCATGGGCACAAGTGCTGGCTAAGGCTTAAGGCATGGGCACAAGTACTGGCTAGGCTTAAGGCATGGGCAGAAGTGCTGGCTAAGGCTTAAGGCAACGGCACAAGTGCTGGCTAGGCTTAAGGCAACGGCACAAGTGATGGCTAGGCTTAAGGCATGGGCACAAGAGATGGCTAGGCTTAAGGCATGGGTACAAGTGCTCGCTAGGCATAAGGCATGGGCACAAGTGCTGGCTAGGCTTAAGGCATGGGCACAAGTGCTGGCTAAGGCTTAAGGCATGGGCACAAGTGCTGGCTAAGGCTTAAGGCATGGGCACAAGTGCTGGCTAAGGCTTAAGGCCTGGGCACAAGTGCTGGCTAAGGCTTAAGGCATGGGCACAAGTGCTGGCTAAGGCTTAAGGCATGGGCACAAGTGCTGGCTAAGGCTTAAGGCATGGGCACAAGTGCTGGCTAAGGCTTAAGGCATGGGCACAAGTGCTGGCTAAGGCTTAAGGCATGGGCACAAGTGCTGGCTAAGGCTTAAGGCATGGGCACAAGTGCTGACTAAGGCTTAAGGCATGGGCACAAGTGCTGGCTAGGCATAAGGCATGGGCACAAGTGCTGGCTAGGCATAAGGCATGGGCACAAGTGCTGGCTAGGCATAAGGCATGGGCACTAGTGCTGGCTAAGGCTTAAGGCCTGGGCACAAGTGCTGGCTAGGCTTAAGGCCTGGGCACAAGTGCTGGCTAGGCATAAGGCAAGGCATGGGCACAAGTGCTGGCTAGGCATAAGGCATGGGCACAAGTGCTGGCTAGGCATAAGGCATGGGCACAAGTGCTGGCTAGGCATAAGGCATGGGCACAAGTGCTGGCTAAGGCTTAAGGCATGGGCACAAGTGCTGGCTAAGGCTTAAGGCATGGGCACATGTGCTGGCTAAGGCTTAAGGCATGGGCACAAGTGCTGGCTAAGGCTTAAGGCATCGGCACAAGTGCTGGCTAAGGCTTAAGGCATGGGCACAAGTGCTGGCTAAGGCTTAAGGCATGGGCACAAGTGCTGGCTAAGGCTTAAGGCATGGGCACAAAAGCTGGCTAAGGCTTAAGGCATGGGCACAAGTGCTGGCTAAGCCTTAAGGCATGGGCACAAGTGCTGGCTAAGGCTTAAGGCATGGGCACACGTGTTGGCTAAGGCTTAAGGCAGTGGTCCCCAATTCCAGGCCTCGAGGGCCGCCAACAGTGCAGGTTTTCAGGATTTCCTTAGTATTGCACAGGGGTTGGAATCAAAACCTATGCAGATGATCATATTACCACCGATGCAATACTAAAGAAATCCTGAAAACCTGCACTGTTGGTGGCCCTCGAGGCCTGGAGTTGGGGACCCCTGGCTTAAGGCATGGGCACAAGTGCTGGCTAAGGCTTAAGGCATGGGCACAAGTGCTGTCTAGGCTTAAGGCATGGGCACAAGTGCTGGCTAGGCATAAGGCATGGGCACAAGTGCTGGCTAAGGCTTAAGGCATGGGCACAAGTGCTGTCTAGGCTTAAGGCATGGGCACAAGTGCTGGCTAAGGCTTAAGGCATGGGCACAAGTGCTGGCTAAGGCTTAAGGCATCGGCACAAGTGCTGGCTAAGGCTTAAGGCATGGGCACAAGTGCTGGCTAAGGCTTAAGGCATGGGCACAAGTGCTGGCTAAGGCTTAAGGCATGGGCACAAAAGCTGGCTAAGGCTTAAGGCATGGGCACAAGTGCTGGCTAAGCCTTAAGGCATGGGCACAAGTGCTGGCTAAGGCTTAAGGCATGGGCACACGTGTTGGCTAAGGCTTAAGGCAGTGGTCCCCAATTCCAGGCCTCGAGGGCCGCCAACAGTGCAGGTTTTCAGGATTTCCTTAGTATTGCACAGGGGTTGGAATCAAAACCTATGCAGATGATCATATTACCACCGATGCAATACTAAAGAAATCCTGAAAACCTGCACTGTTGGTGGCCCTCAAGGCCTGGAGTTGGGGACCCCTGGCTTAAGGCATGGGCACAAGTGCTGGCTAAGGCTTAAGGCATGGGCACAAGTGCTGTCTAGGCTTAAGGCATGGGCACAAGTGCTGGCTAGGCATAAGGCATGGGCACAAGTGCTGGCTAAGCATAAGACATGGGCACAAGTGCTGGCTAGGCATAAGGCATGGGCACAAGTGCTGGCTAGGCATAAGGCATGGGCACAAGTGCTGGCTAAGGCTTAAGGCATGGGCACAAGTGCTGGCTAGGTTTACGGCATGGGCACAAGTGCTAGCTAGGCATAAGGCATGGGCACAAGTGCTGGCTAGGGATAAGGCATGGGCACAAGTGCTGGCTAGGCATGAGGCATGGGCACAAGTGCTGGCTAAGGCTTAAGGCATGGGCACATGTGCTGGCTAAGGCTTAAGGCATGGGCACAAGTGCTGGCTAAAGCTTAAGGCATGGGCACAAGTGCTGGCTAGGCATAAGGCATGGGCACAAGTGCTGGCTAGGCATAAGGCATGGGCACAAGTGCTGGCTAGGCATAAGGCATGGGCACAAGTGCTGGCTAGGCATAAGGCATGGGCACTAGTGCTGGCTAAGGCTTAAGGCCTGGGCACAAGTGCTGGCTAGGCTTAAGGCCTGGGCACAAGTGCTGGCTAGGCATAAGGCAAGGCATGGGCACAAGTGCTGGCTAGGCATAAGGCATGGGCACAAGTGCTGGCTAGGCATAAGGCATGGGCACAAGTGCTGGCTAGGCATAAGGCATGGGCACAAGTGCTGGCTAAGGCTTAAGGCATGGGCACAAGTGCTGGCTAAGGCTTAAGGCATGGGCACAAGTGCTGGCTAAAGCTTAAGGCATGGGCACAAGTGCTGGCTAAGGCTTAAGGCATGGGCACAAATGCTGGCTAAGGCTTAAGGCATGGGCACAAGTGCTGGCTAAGGCTTAAGGCAGTGGTCCCCAACTCCAGGCCTCGAGGGCCGGCAACAGTGCAGGTTTTCAGGATTTCCTTAGTATTGCACAGGGGTTGGAATCATCACCTATGCAGATGATCATATTACCACCGATGCAATACTAAAGAAATCCTGAAAACCTGCACTGTTGGTGGCCCTCGAGGCCTGGAGTTGGGGATCCCTAGCTTAAGGCATGGGCACAAGTGCTGGCTAAGGCTTAAGGCATGGGCACAAGTGCTGGCTAGGCTTAAGGCATGGGCACAAGTGCTTGCTAGGCATAAGGCATGGGCACAAGTGCTGGCTAGGCATAAGGCATGGGCACAATTGCTGGCTAGGCATAAGGCATGGGAACAAGTGCTGGCTAGGCATAAGGCATGGGCACAAGTGCTGGCTAAGGCTTAAGGCATGGGCACAAGTGCCGGCTAAGGCTTAAGGCATGGGCACAAGTGCTGGCTGAGGCTTAAGGCATGGGCACAAGTGCTGGCTAAGGCTTAAGGCATGGGCACAAGTGCTGGCTAAGGCTTAAGGCATAGGCACAAGTGCTTGCTAAGGCTTAAGGCATGGGCACAAGTGTTGGCTAAGGCTTAAAGCATGGGCACAAGTGCTGGCTAAGGCTTAAGGCATGGGCACAAGTGCTGGATAGGCTTAAGGCATACGGCCAACTCTTTGTACTCTTTGCATAAAGGGTTAGGCACCCATAGGGGTGAAGAGCTAGCTTTCACCCCTCTACTCTGTACTTGGACATTTAGGACTAGATCCTTTGTTGTACAGTGCGGAGCCTCTCTATAACCCCATGCTCCAAGCGACCAGGCACTTCTTGTCTGTCCTCCGTAAATGGGTAATGCCTTCTTCCCCAATTAAAGTCGTGCATGCGCATTCAGACGGGACAAGAGCGAAGAGCGTAAAGCCTGCCCTGTGTGCATAACCATCATGTAACTAAAGACAGAAAAACAAACATGCAAGGGGCTCAAAAGTGCTGGCTAAGGTTTAAGGCATAGCCACAAGTGCTGGTTAAGGCTTAAGGCATGGGCACAAGTGCTGGCTAAGGCTTAAGGCATGGGCACAAGTGCTGGCTAAGGCTTAAGGCATGGGCACAAGTGCTGGCTAAGGCTTAAGGCATGGACACAAGTGCTGGCTAAGGCTTAAGGCATGGGCACAAGTGCTGGCTAGGCTTACGGCATGGGCACAAGTGCTAGCTAGGCATAAGGCATGGGCACAAGTGCTGGCTATGCATAAGGCATGGGCACAAGTGCTGGCTAGGCATAAGGCATGGGCACAAGTGCTGGCTAGGGCTTAAGGCATGGGCACAAGTGCTGGCTAAGGCTTAAGGCATGGGCACAAGTGCTGGCTAAGCCTTAAGGCTTGGCACAAGTGCTGGCTAAGGCTTAAGGCATGGGCACAAGTGTTGGCTAAGGCTTAAGGCAGTGGTCCCCAACTCCAGGCCTCGAGGGCCGGCAACAGTGCAGGTTTTCAGGATTTCCTTAGTATTGCACAGGGGTTGGAATCATCACCTATGCAGATGATCATATTACCACCGATGCAATACTAAAGAAATCCTGAAAACCTGCACTGTTGGTGGCCCTCGAGGCCTGGAGTTGGGGACCCCTGGCTTAAGGCATAGGCACAAGTGCAGGATAAGGCTTAAGGCATGGGCACAAGTGCTGGCTAGGCTTAAGGCATGGGCACAAGTGCTGGCTAGGCATAAGGCATGGGCACAAGTGCTGGCTAGGCATAATGCATGGGCACAAGTGCTGGCTAAGGCTTAAGGCATGGGCACAAGTGCTGGCTAAGGCTTAAGGCATGGGCACAAGTGCTGGCTAAGGCTTAAGGCATGGGCACAAGTGCTGGCTAAGGCTTAAGGCATGGGCACAAGTGCTGGCTAAGGCTTAAGGCATGGGCACAAGTGCTTGCTAAGGCTTAAGGCATGGGCACAAGTGTTGCATAAGGCTTAAAGCATGGGCACAAGTGCTGGCTAAGGCTTAAGGCATGGGCACAAGTGCTGGATAGGCTTAAGGCATACGGCTAACTCTTTGTAGTCTTTGCATAAAGGGTTAGGCACCCATAGGGGTGAAGAGCGAGCTTTCACCCCTCTACTCTTTACTTGGACATTTAGGACTAGATCTTTTGTTGTACAGTGCGGAGCCTCTCCATAACCCCATGCTCCAAGCGACCAGGCACTTCTTGTCTGTCCTCCGTAAATGGGTAATGCCTTCTTCCCCAATTAATGTCGTGCATGCGCATTCAGACGGGACAAGAGCGAAGAGCGTAAAGCCTGCCCTGTGTGCATAACCATCATATAACTAAAGACAGAAAAACAAACATGCAAGGGGCTCAAAAGTGCTGGCTAAGGTTTAAGGCATGGCCACAAGTGCTGGCTAAGGCTTAAGGCATGGGCACAAGTGCTGGCTAAGGCTTAAGGCATGGGCACAAGTGCTGGTTAAGGCTTAAGGCATGGGCACAAGTGCTGGTTAAGGCTTAAGGTATGGGCACAAGTGCTGGCTAAGGCTTAAGGCATGGGCACAAGTGCTGGCTAAGGCTTAAGGCATGGACACAAGTGCTGGCTAAGGCTTAAGGCATGGGCACAAGTGCTGGCTAGGCTTACGGCATGGGCACAAGTGCTAGCTAGGCATAAGGCATGGGCACAAGTGCTGGCTATGCATAAGGCATGGGCACAAGTGCTGGCTAGGCATAAGGCATGGGCACAAGTGCTGGCTAAGGCTTAAGGCATGGGCACATGTGCTGGCTAAGGCTTAAGGCATGGGCACAAGTGCTGGCTAAAGCTTAAGGCATGGGCACAAGTGCTGGCTAGGCATAAGGCATGGGCACAAGTGCTGGCTAAGGCTTAAGGCATGGGCACAAGTGCTGGCTAAGGCTTAAGGCATGGGCACAAGTGCTGGCTAAGGCTTAAGGCATGGGCACAAGTGCTGGCTAGGCTTAAGGCATGGGCACAAGTGCTGGCTAAGGCTTAAGGCATGGGCACAAGTGCTGGCTAGGCATAAGGCATGGGCACAAGTGCTGGCTAAGGCTTAAGGCATGGGCACAAGTGCTGGCTAAGGCTTAAGGCATGGGCACAAGTGCTGGCTAAAGCTTAAGGCATGGGCACAAGTGCTGGCTAAGGCTTAAGGCATGGGCACAAGTGCTGGCTAAGGCTTAAGGCATGGGCACAAGTGCTGGCTAAGGCTTAAGGCATGGGCACAAGTACTGGCTAGGCTTAACGCATGGGCACAAGTGCTGGCTATGCTTAAGGCAACGGCACAAGTGCTGGCTATGCTTAAGGCAACGGCACAAGTGCTGGCTAGGCTTAAGGCATGGGCACAAGTGCTGGCTAGGCTTAAGGCATGAGCACAAGTGCTGGCTAGGCATAAGGCATGGGCACAAGTGCTGGCTAGGCATAAGGCATGGGCACAAGTGCTGGCTAGGCATAAGGCATGGGCACAAGTGCTGGCTAAGGCTTAAGGCATGGGCACAAGTGCTGGCTAAGGCTTAAGGCATGGGCACAAGTGCTGGCTAAGGCTTAAGGCATGGGCACAAGTGCTGGCTAAGGCTTAAGGCATGGGCACAAGTACTGGCTAGGCTTAAGGCATGGGCAGAAGTGCTGGCTAAGGCTTAAGGCAACGGCACAAGTGCTGGCTAGGCTTAAGGCAACGGCACAAGTGATGGCTAGGCTTAAGGCATGGGCACAAGAGATGGCTAGGCTTAAGGCATGGGTACAAGTGCTCGCTAGGCATAAGGCATGGGCACAAGTGCTGGCTAGGCTTAAGGCATGGGCACAAGTGCTGGCTAAGGCTTAAGGCATGGGCACAAGTGCTGGCTAAGGCTTAAGGCATGGGCACAAGTGCTGGCTAAGGCTTAAGGCCTGGGCACAAGTGCTGGCTAAGGCTTAAGGCATGGGCACAAGTGCTGGCTAAGGCTTAAGGCATGGGCACAAGTGCTGGCTAAGGCTTAAGGCATGGGCACAAGTGCTGGCTAAGGCTTAAGGCATGGGCACAAGTGCTGGCTAAGGCTTAAGGCATGGGCACAAGTGCTGGCTAAGGCTTAAGGCATGGGCACAAGTGCTGACTAAGGCTTAAGGCATGGGCACAAGTGCTGGCTAGGCATAAGGCATGGGCACAAGTGCTGGCTAGGCATAAGGCATGGGCACAAGTGCTGGCTAGGCATAAGGCATGGGCACTAGTGCTGGCTAAGGCTTAAGGCCTGGGCACAAGTGCTGGCTAGGCTTAAGGCCTGGGCACAAGTGCTGGCTAGGCATAAGGCAAGGCATGGGCACAAGTGCTGGCTAGGCATAAGGCATGGGCACAAGTGCTGGCTAGGCATAAGGCATGGGCACAAGTGCTGGCTAGGCATAAGGCATGGGCACAAGTGCTGGCTAAGGCTTAAGGCATGGGCACAAGTGCTGGCTAAGGCTTAAGGCATGGGCACAAGTGCTGGCTAAAGCTTAAGGCATGGGCACAAGTGCTGGCTAAGGCTTAAGGCATGGGCACAAATGCTGGCTAAGGCTTAAGGCATGGGCACAAGTGCTGGCTAAGGCTTAAGGCAGTGGTCCCCAACTCCAGGCCTCGAGGGCCGGCAACAGTGCAGGTTTTCAGGATTTCCTTAGTATTGCACAGGGGTTGGAATCATCACCTATGCAGATGATCATATTACCACCGATGCAATACTAAAGAAATCCTGAAAACCTGCACTGTTGGTGGCCCTCGAGGCCTGGAGTTGGGGACCCCTAGCTTAAGGCATGGGCACAAGTGCTGGCTAAGGCTTAAGGCATGGGCACAAGTGCTGGCTAGGCTTAAGGCATGGGCACAAGTGCTTGCTAGGCATAAGGCATGGGCACAAGTGCTGGCTAGGCATAAGGCATGGGCACAAGTGCTGGCTAGGCATAAGGCATGGGAACAAGTGCTGGCTAGGCATAAGGCATGGGCACAAGTGCTGGCTAAGGCTTAAGGCATGGGCACAAGTGCCGGCTAAGGCTTAAGGCATGGGCACAAGTGCTGGCTGAGGCTTAAGACATGGGCACAAGTGCTGGCTAAGGCTTAAGGCATGGGCACAAGTGCTGGCTAAGGCTTAAGGCATGGGCACAAGTGCTTGCTAAGGCTTAAGGCATGGGCACAAGTGTTGGCTAAGGCTTAAAGCATGGGCACAAGTGCTGGCTAAGGCTTAAGGCATGGGCACAAGTGCTGGATAGGCTTAAGGCATACGGCCAACTCTTTGTACTCTTTGCATAAAGGGTTAGGCACCCATAGGGGTGAAGAGCTAGCTTTCACCCCTCTACTCTGTACTTGGACATTTAGGACTAGATCCTTTGTTGTACAGTGCGGAGCCTCTCTATAACCCCATGCTCCAAGCGACCAGGCACTTCTTGTCTGTCCTCCGTAAATGGGTAATGCCTTCTTCCCCAATTAAAGTCGTGCATGCGCATTCAGACGGGACAAGAGCGAAGAGCGTAAAGCCTGCCCTGTGTGCATAACCATCATGTAACTAAAGACAGAAAAACAAACATGCAAGGGGCTCAAAAGTGCTGGCTAAGGTTTAAGGCATAGCCACAAGTGCTGGTTAAGGCTTAAGGCATGGGCACAAGTGCTGGCTAAGGCTTAAGGCATGGGCACAAGTGCTGGCTAGGCTTACGGCATGGGCACAAGTGCTAGCTAGGCATAAGGCATGGGCACAAGTGCTGGCTATGCATAAGGCATGGGCACAAGTGCTGGCTAGGCATAAGGCATGGGCACAAGTGCTGGCTAGGGCTTAAGGCATGGGCACAAGTGCTGGCTAAGGCTTAAGGCATGGGCACAAGTGCTGGCTAAGCCTTAAGGCTTGGCACAAGTGCTGGCTAAGGCTTAAGGCATGGGCACAAGTGTTGGCTAAGGCTTAAGGCAGTGGTCCCCAACTCCAGGCCTCGAGGGCCGGCAACAGTGCAGGTTTTCAGGATTTCCTTAGTATTGCACAGGGGTTGGAATGATCACCTATGCAGATGATCATATTACCACCGATGCAATACTAAAGAAATCCTGAAAACCTGCACTGTTGGTGGCCCTCGAGGCCTGGAGTTGGGGACCCCTGGCTTAAGGCATAGGCACAAGTGCAGGATAAGGCTTAAGGCATGGGCACAAGTGCTGGCTAGGCATAAGGCATGGGCACAAGTGCTGGCTAAGGCTTAAGGCATGGGCACAAGTGCTGGCTAAGGCTTAAGGCATGGGCACAAGTGCTGGCTAAGGCTTAAGGCATGGGCACAAGTGCTGGCTAGGCTTAAGGCATGGGCACAAGTGCTGGCTAAGGCTTAAGGCATGGGCACAAGTGCTGGCTAGGCATAAGGCATGGGCACAAGTGCTGGCTAAGGCTTAAGGCATGGGCACAAGTGCTGGCTAAGGCTTAAGGCATGGGCACAAGTGCTGGCTAAGGCTTAAGGCATGGGCACAAGTGCTGGCTAAGGCTTAAGGCATGGGCACAAGTGCTGGCTAAGGCTTAAGGCATGGGCACAAGTGCTGGCTAAGGCTTAAGGCATGGGCACAAGTACTGGCTAGGCTTAAGGCATGGGCACAAGTGCTGGCTATGCTTAAGGCAACGGCACAAGTGCTGGCTAGGCTTAAGGCATGGGCACAAGTACTGGCTAGGCTTAAGGCATGGGCACAAGTGCTGGCTATGCTTAAGGCAACGGCACAAGTGCTGGCTAGGCTTAAGGCATGGGCACAAGTGCTGGCTAGGCTTAAGGCATGAGCACAAGTGCTGGCTAGGCATAAGGCATGGGCACAAGTGCTGGCTAGGCATAAGGCATGGGCACAAGTGCTGGCTAGGCATAAGGCATGGGCACAAGTGCTGGCTAAGGCTTAAGGCATGGGCACAAGTGCTGGCTAAGGCTTAAGGCATGGGCACAAGTGCTGGCTAAGGCTTAAGGCATGGGCACAAGTGCTGGCTAAGGCTTAAGGCATGGGCACAAGTACTGGCTAGGCTTAAGGCATGGGCAGAAGTGCTGGCTAAGGCTTAAGGCAACGGCACAAGTGCTGGCTAGGCTTAAGGCAACGGCACAAGTGATGGCTAGGCTTAAGGCATGGGCACAAGAGATGGCTAGGCTTAAGGCATGGGTACAAGTGCTCGCTAGGCATAAGGCATGGGCACAAGTGCTGGCTAGGCTTAAGGCATGGGCACAAGTGCTGGCTAAGGCTTAAGGCATGGGCACAAGTGCTGGCTAAGGCTTAAGGCATGGGCACAAGTGCTGGCTAAGGCTTAAGGCCTGGGCACAAGTGCTGGCTAAGGCTTAAGGCATGGGCACAAGTGCTGGCTAAGGCTTAAGGCATGGGCACAAGTGCTGGCTAAGGCTTAAGGCATGGGCACAAGTGCTGGCTAAGGCTTAAGGCATGGGCACAAGTGCTGGCTAAGGCTTAAGGCATGGGCACAAGTGCTGGCTAAGGCTTAAGGCATGGGCACAAGTGCTGACTAAGGCTTAAGGCATGGGCACAAGTGCTGGCTAGGCATAAGGCATGGGCACAAGTGCTGGCTAGGCATAAGGCATGGGCACAAGTGCTGGCTAGGCATAAGGCATGGGCACTAGTGCTGGCTAAGGCTTAAGGCCTGGGCACAAGTGCTGGCTAGGCTTAAGGCCTGGGCACAAGTGCTGGCTAGGCATAAGGCAAGGCATGGGCACAAGTGCTGGCTAGGCATAAGGCATGGGCACAAGTGCTGGCTAGGCATAAGGCATGGGCACAAGTGCTGGCTAGGCATAAGGCATGGGCACAAGTGCTGGCTAAGGCTTAAGGCATGGGCACAAGTGCTGGCTAAGGCTTAAGGCATGGGCACATGTGCTGGCTAAGGCTTAAGGCATGGGCACAAGTGCTGGCTAAAGCTTAAGGCATGGGCACAAGTGCTGGCTAGGCATAAGGCATGGGCACAAGTGCTGGCTAAGGCTTAAGGCATGGGCACAAGTGCTGGCTAAGGCTTAAGGCATGGGCACAAGTGCTGGCTAAGGCTTAAGGCATGGGCACAAGTGCTGGCTAGGCTTAAGGCATGGGCACAAGTGCCGGCTAAGGCTTAAGGCATGGGCACAAGTGCTGGCTAGGCATAAGGCATGGGCACAAGTGCTGGCTAAGGCTTAAGGCATGGGCACAAGTGCTGGCTAAGGCTTAAGGCATGGGCACAAGTGCTGGCTAAGGCTTAAGGCATGGGCACAAGTGCTGGCTAAGGCTTAAGGCATGGGCACAAGTGCTGGCTAAGGCTTAAGGCATGGGCACAAGTGCTGGCTAAGGCTTAAGGCATGGGCACAAGTACTGGCTAGGCTTAAGGCATGGGCACAAGTGCTGGCTATGCTTAAGGCAACGGCACAAGTGCTGGCTATGCTTAAGGCAACGGCACAAGTGCTGGCTAGGCTTAAGGCATGGGCACAAGTGCTGGCTAGGCTTAAGGCATGAGCACAAGTGCTGGCTAGGCATAAGGCATGGGCACAAGTGCTGGCTAGGCATAAGGCATGGGCACAAGTGCTGGCTAGGCATAAGGCATGGGCACAAGTGCTGGCTAAGGCTTAAGGCATGGGCACAAGTGCTGGCTAAGGCTTAAGGCATGGGCACAAGTGCTGGCTAAGGCTTAAGGCATGGGCACAAGTGCTGGCTAGGCATAAGGCATGGGCACAAGTGCTGGCTAGGCATAAGGCATGGGCACAAGTGCTGGCTAGGCATAAGGCATGGGCACAAGTGCTGGCTAAGGCTTAAGGCATGGGCACAAGTGCTGGCTAAGGCTTAAGGCATGGGCACATGTGCTGGCTAAGGCTTAAGGCATGGGCACAAGTGCTGGCTAAAGCTTAAGGCATGGGCACAAGTGCTGGCTAGGCATAAGGCATGGGCACAAGTGCTGGCTAAGGCTTAAGGCATGGGCACAAGTGCTGGCTAAGGCTTAAGGCATGGGCACAAGTGCTGGCTAAGGCTTAAGGCATGGGCACAAGTGCTGGCTAGGCTTAAGGCATGGGCACAAGTGCCGGCTAAGGCTTAAGGCATGGGCACAAGTGCTGGCTAGGCATAAGGCATGGGCACAAGTGCTGGCTAGGCATAAGGCATGGGCACAAGTGCTGGCTAGGCATAAGGCATGGGCACAAGTGCTGGCTAAGGCTTAAGGCATGGGCACAAGTGCTGGCTAAGGCTTAAGGCATGGGCACATGTGCTGGCTAAGGCTTAAGGCATGGGCACAAGTGCTGGCTAAAGCTTAAGGCATGGGCACAAGTGCTGGCTAGGCATAAGGCATGGGCACAAGTGCTGGCTAAGGCTTAAGGCATGGGCACAAGTGCTGGCTAAGGCTTAAGGCATGGGCACAAGTGCTGGCTAAGGCTTAAGGCATGGGCACAAGTGCTGGCTAGGCTTAAGGCATGGGCACAAGTGCCGGCTAAGGCTTAAGGCATGGGCACAAGTGCTGGCTAGGCATAAGGCATGGGCACAAGTGCTGGCTAAGGCTTAAGGCATGGGCACAAGTGCTGGCTAAGGCTTAAGGCATGGGCACAAGTGCTGGCTAAGGCTTAAGGCATGGGCACAAGTGCTGGCTAAGGCTTAAGGCATGGGCACAAGTGCTGGCTAAGGCTTAAGGCATGGGCACAAGTGCTGGCTAAGGCTTAAGGCATGGGCACAAGTACTGGCTAGGCTTAAGGCATGGGCACAAGTGCTGGCTATGCTTAAGGCAACGGCACAAGTGCTGGCTATGCTTAAGGCAACGGCACAAGTGCTGGCTAGGCTTAAGGCATGGGCACAAGTGCTGGCTAGGCTTAAGGCATGAGCACAAGTGCTGGCTAGGCATAAGGCATGGGCACAAGTGCTGGCTAGGCATAAGGCATGGGCACAAGTGCTGGCTAGGCATAAGGCATGGGCACAAGTGCTGGCTAAGGCTTAAGGCATGGGCACAAGTGCTGGCTAAGGCTTAAGGCATGGGCACAAGTGCTGGCTAAGGCTTAAGGCATGGGCACAAGTGCTGGCTAAGGCTTAAGGCATGGGCACAAGTACTGGCTAGGCTTAAGGCATGGGCAGAAGTGCTGGCTAAGGCTTAAGGCAACGGCACAAGTGCTGGCTAGGCTTAAGGCAACGGCACAAGTGATGGCTAGGCTTAAGGCATGGGCACAAGAGATGGCTAGGCTTAAGGCATGGGTACAAGTGCTCGCTAGGCATAAGGCATGGGCACAAGTGCTGGCTAGGCTTAAGGCATGGGCACAAGTGCTGGCTAAGGCTTAAGGCATGGGCACAAGTGCTGGCTAAGGCTTAAGGCATGGGCACAAGTGCTGGCTAAGGCTTAAGGCCTGGGCACAAGTGCTGGCTAAGGCTTAAGGCATGGGCACAAGTGCTGGCTAAGGCTTAAGGCATGGGCACAAGTGCTGGCTAAGGCTTAAGGCATGGGCACAAGTGCTGGCTAAGGCTTAAGGCATGGGCACAAGTGCTGGCTAAGGCTTAAGGCATGGGCACAAGTGCTGGCTAAGGCTTAAGGCATGGGCACAAGTGCTGACTAAGGCTTAAGGCATGGGCACAAGTGCTGGCTAGGCATAAGGCATGGGCACAAGTGCTGGCTAGGCATAAGGCATGGGCACAAGTGCTGGCTAGGCATAAGGCATGGGCACTAGTGCTGGCTAAGGCTTAAGGCCTGGGCACAAGTGCTGGCTAGGCTTAAGGCCTGGGCACAAGTGCTGGCTAGGCATAAGGCAAGGCATGGGCACAAGTGCTGGCTAGGCATAAGGCATGGGCACAAGTGCTGGCTAGGCATAAGGCATGGGCACAAGTGCTGGCTAGGCATAAGGCATGGGCACAAGTGCTGGCTAAGGCTTAAGGCATGGGCACAAGTGCTGGCTAAGGCTTAAGGCATGGGCACAAGTGCTGGCTAAAGCTTAAGGCATGGGCACAAGTGCTGGCTAAGGCTTAAGGCATGGGCACAAATGCTGGCTAAGGCTTAAGGCATGGGCACAAGTGCTGGCTAAGGCTTAAGGCAGTGGTCCCCAACTCCAGGCCTCGAGGGCCGCCAACAGTGCAGGTTTTCAGGATTTCCTTAGTATTGCACAGGGGTTGGAATCATCACCTATGCAGATGATCATATTACCACCGATGCAATACTAAAGAAATCCTGAAAACCTGCACTGTTGGTGGCCCTCGAGGCCTGGAGTTGGGGACCCCTAGCTTAAGGCATGGGCACAAGTGCTGGCTAAGGCTTAAGGCATGGGCACAAGTGCTGGCTAGGCTTAAGGCATGGGCACAAGTGCTTGCTAGGCATAAGGCATGGGCACAAGTGCTGGCTAGGCATAAGGCATGGGCACAAGTGCTGGCTAGGCATAAGGCATGGGAACAAGTGCTGGCTAGGCATAAGGCATGGGCACAAGTGCTGGCTAAGGCTTAAGGCATGGGCACAAGTCCCGGCTAAGGCTTAAGGCATGGGCACAAGTGCTGGCTGAGGCTTAAGGCATGGGCACAAGTGCTGGCTAAGGCTTAAGGCATGGGCACAAGTGCTGGCTAAGGCTTAAGGCATGGGCACAAGTGCTTGCTAAGGCTTAAGGCATGGGCACAAGTGTTGGCTAAGGCTTAAAGCATGGGCACAAGTGCTGGCTAAGGCTTAAGGCATGGGCACAAGTGCTGGATAGGCTTAAGGCATACGGCCAACTCTTTGTACTCTTTGCATAAAGGGTTAGGCACCCATAGGGGTGAAGAGCTAGCTTTCACCCCTCTACTCTGTACTTGGACATTTAGGACTAGATCCTTTGTTGTACAGTGCGGAGCCTCTCTATAACCCCATGCTCCAAGCGACCAGGCACTTCTTGTCTGTCCTCCGTAAATGGGTAATGCCTTCTTCCCCAATTAAAGTCATGCATGCGCATTCAGACGGGACAAGAGCGAAGAGCGTAAAGCCTGCCCTGTGTGCATAACCATCATGTAACTAAAGACAGAAAAACAAACATGCAAGGGGCTCAAAAGTGCTGGCTAAGGTTTAAGGCATAGCCACAAGTGCTGGTTAAGGCTTAAGGCATGGGCACAAGTGCTGGCTAAGGCTTAAGGCATGGGCACAAGTGCTGGCTAAGGCTTAAGGCATGGGCACAAGTGCTGGCTAAGGCTTAAGGCATGGACACAAGTGCTGGCTAAGGCTTAAGGCATGGGCACAAGTGCTGGCTAGGCTTACGGCATGGGCACAAGTGCTAGCTAGGCATAAGGCATGGGCACAAGTGCTGGCTATACATAAGGCATGGGCACAAGTGCTGGCTAGGCATAAGGCATGGGCACAAGTGCTGGCTAGGGCTTAAGGCATGGGCACAAGTGCTGGCTAAGGCTTAAGGCATGGGCACAAGTGCTGGCTAAGCCTTAAGGCTTGGCACAAGTGCTGGCTAAGGCTTAAGGCATGGGCACAAGTGTTGGCTAAGGCTTAAGGCAGTGGTCCCCAACTCCAGGCCTCGAGGGCCGGCAACAGTGCAGGTTTTCAGGATTTCCTTAGTATTGCACAGGGGTTGGAATCATCACCTATGCAGATGATCATATTACCACCGATGCAATACTAAAGAAATCCTGAAAACCTGCACTGTTGGTGGCCCTCGAGGCCTGGAGTTGGGGACCCCTGGCTTAAGGCATAGGCACAAGTGCAGGATAAGGCTTAAGGCATGGGCACAAGTGCTGGCTAGGCTTAAGGCATGGGCACAAGTGCTGGCTAGGCATAAGGCATGGGCACAAGTGCTGGCTAGGCATAATGCATGGGCACAAGTGCTGGCTAAGGCTTAAGGCATGGGCACAAGTGCTGGCTAAGGCTTAAGGCATGGGCACAAGTGCTGGCTAAGGCTTAAGGCATGGGCACAAGTGCTGGCTAAGGCTTAAGGCATGGGCACAAGTGCTGGCTAAGGCTTAAGGCATGGGCACAAGTGCTTGCTAAGGCTTAAGGCATGGGCACAAGTGTTGCATAAGGCTTAAAGCATGGGCACAAGTGCTGGCTAAGGCTTAAGGCATGGGCACAAGTGCTGGATAGGCTTAAGGCATACGGCTAACTCTTTGTAGTCTTTGCATAAAGGGTTAGGCACCCATAGGGGTGAAGAGCGAGCTTTCACCCCTCTACTCTTTACTTGGACATTTAGGACTAGATCCTTTGTTGTACAGTGCAGAGCCTCTCCATAACCCCATGCTCCAAGCGACCAGGCACTTCTTGTCTGTCCTCCGTAAATGGGTAATGCCTTCTTCCCCAATTAATGTCGTGCATGCGCATTCAGACGGGACAAGAGCGAAGAGCGTAAAGCCTGCCCTGTGTGCATAACCATCATATAACTAAAGACAGAAAAACAAACATGCAAGGGGCTCAAAAGTGCTGGCTAAGGTTTAAGGCATGGCCACAAGTGCTGGCTAAGGCTTAAGGCATGGGCACAAGTGCTGGCTAAGGCTTAAGGCATGGGCACAAGTGCTGGTTAAGGCTTAAGGCATGGGCACAAGTGCTGGTTAAGGCTTAAGGCATGGGCACAAGTGCTGGCTAAGGCTTAAGGCATGGGCACAAGTGCTGGCTAAGGCTTAAGGCATGGACACAAGTGCTGGCTAAGGCTTAAGGCATGGGCACAAGTGCTGGCTAGGCTTACGGCATGGGCACAAGTGCTAGCTAGGCATAAGGCATGGGCACAAGTGCTGGCTATGCATAAGGCATGGGCACAAGTGCTGGCTAGGCATAAGGCATGGGCACAAGTGCTGGCTAAGGCTTAAGGCATGGGCACATGTGCTGGCTAAGGCTTAAGGCATGGGCACAAGTGCTGGCTAAAGCTTAAGGCATGGGCACAAGTGCTGGCTAGGCATAAGGCATGGGCACAAGTGCTGGCTAAGGCTTAAGGCATGGGCACAAGTGCTGGCTAAGGCTTAAGGCATGGGCACAAGTGCTGGCTAAGGCTTAAGGCATAGGCACAAGTGCTGGCTAGGCTTAAGGCATGGGCACAAGTGCTGGCTAAGGCTTAAGGCATGGGCACAAGTGCTGGCTAGGCATAAGGCATGGGCACAAGTGCTGGCTAAGGCTTAAGGCATGGGCACAAGTGCTGGCTAAGGCTTAAGGCATGGGCACAAGTGCTGGCTAAGGCTTAAGGCATGGGCACAAGTGCTGGCTAAGGCTTAAGGCATGGGCACAAGTGCTGGCTAAGGCTTAAGGCATGGGCACAAGTGCTGGCTAAGGCTTAAGGCATGGGCACAAGTACTGGCTAGGCTTAAGGCATGGGCACAAGTGCTGGCTATGCTTAAGGCAACGGCACAAGTTCTGGCTATGCTTAAGGCAACGGCACAAGTGCTGGCTAGGCTTAAGGCATGGGCACAAGTGCTGGCTAGGCTTAAGGCATGAGCACAAGTGCTGGCTAGGCATAAGGCATGGGCACAAGTGCTGGCTAGGCATAAGGCATGGGCACAAGTGCTGGCTAGGCATAAGGCATGGGCACAAGTGCTGGCTAAGGCTTAAGGCATGGGCACAAGTGCTGGCTAAGGCTTAAGGCATGGGCACAAGTGCTGGCTAAGGCTTAAGGCATGGGCACAAGTGCTGGCTAAGGCTTAAGGCATGGGCACAAGTACTGGCTAGGCTTATGGCATGGGCAGAAGTGCTGGCTAAGGCTTAAGGCAACGGCACAAGTGCTGGCTAGGCTTAAGGCAACGGCACAAGTGATGGCTAGGCTTAAGGCATGGGCACAAGAGATGGCTAGGCTTAAGGCATGGGTACAAGTGCTCGCTAGGCATAAGGCATGGGCACAAGTGCTGGCTAGGCTTAAGGCATGGGCACAAGTGCTGGCTAAGGCTTAAGGCATGGGCACAAGTGCTGGCTAAGGCTTAAGGCATGGGCACAAGTGCTGGCTAAGGCTTAAGGCCTGGGCACAAGTGCTGGCTAAGGCTTAAGGCATGGGCACAAGTGCTGGCTAAGGCTTAAGGCATGGGCACAAGTGCTGGCTAAGGCTTAAGGCATGGGCACAAGTGCTGGCTAAGGCTTAAGGCATGGGCACAAGTGCTGGCTAAGGCTTAAGGCATGGGCACAAGTGCTGGCTAAGGCTTAAGGCATGGGCACAAGTGCTGACTAAGGCTTAAGGCATGGGCACAAGTGCTGGCTAGGCATAAGGCATGGGCACAAGTGCTGGCTAGGCATAAGGCATGGGCACAAGTGCTGGCTAGGCATAAGGCATGGGCACTAGTGCTGGCTAAGGCTTAAGGCCTGGGCACAAGTGCTGGCTAGGCTTAAGGCCTGGGCACAAGTGCTGGCTAGGCATAAGGCAAGGCATGGGCACAAGTGCTGGCTAGGCATAAGGCATGGGCACAAGTGCTGGCTAGGCATAAGGCATGGGCACAAGTGCTGGCTAGGCATAAGGCATGGGCACAAGTGCTGGCTAAGGCTTAAGGCATGGGCACAAGTGCTGGCTAAGGCTTAAGGCATGGGCACAAGTGCTGGCTAAAGCTTAAGGCATGGGCACAAGTGCTGGCTAAGGCTTAAGGCATGGGCACAAATGCTGGCTAAGGCTTAAGGCATGGGCACAAGTGCTGGCTAAGGCTTAAGGTATGGGCACAAGTGCTGGCTAAGGTTTAAGGCATGGGCACAAGTGCTGGCTAAGGTCTAAGGCATGGGCACAAGTGCTGGCTAAGGCTTAAGGCATGGGCACAAGTGGTGGCTAAGGCTTAAGGCATGGGCACAAGTGCTGGCTAAGGCTTAAGGCATGGGCACAAGTGCTGGCTAAGGCTTAAGGCATGGGCACAAGTGCTGGCTAAGGCTTAAGGCATGGGCACAAGTGCTGGCTAAGGCTTAAGGCATGGGCACAAGTGCTGGCTAAGGCTTAAGGCATGGGCACAAGTGCTGGCTAAGGCTTAAGGCATGGGCACAAGTGCTGACTAAGGCTTAAGGCATGGGCACAAGTGCTGGCTAGGCATAAGGCATGGGCACAAGTGCTGGCTAGGCATAAGGCATGGGCACAAGTGCTGGCTAGGCATAAGGCATGGGCACTAGTGCTGGCTAAGGCTTAAGGCCTGGGCACAAGTGCTGGCTAGGCTTAAGGCCTGGGCACAAGTGCTGGCTAGGCATAAGGCAAGGCATGGGCACAAGTGCTGGCTAGGCATAAGGCATGGGCACAAGTGCTGGCTAGGCATAAGGCATGGGCACAAGTGCTGGCTAGGCATAAGGCATGGGCACAAGTGCTGGCTAAGGCTTAAGGCATGGGCACAAGTGCTGGCTAAGGCTTAAGGCATGGGCACAAGTGCTGGCTAAAGCTTAAGGCATGGGCACAAGTGCTGGCTAAGGCTTAAGGCATGGGCACAAATGCTGGCTAAGGCTTAAGGCATGGGCACAAGTGCTGGCTAAGGCTTAAGGCAGTGGTCCCCAACTCCAGGCCTCGAGGGCCGCCAACAGTGCAGGTTTTCAGGATTTCCTTAGTATTGCACAGGGGTTGGAATCATCACCTATGCAGATGATCATATTACCACCGATGCAATACTAAAGAAATCCTGAAAACCTGCACTGTTGGTGGCCCTCGAGGCCTGGAGTTGGGGACCCCTAGCTTAAGGCATGGGCACAAGTGCTGGCTAAGGCTTAAGGCATGGGCACAAGTGCTGGCTAGGCTTAAGGCATGGGCACAAGTGCTTGCTAGGCATAAGGCATGGGCACAAGTGCTGGCTAGGCATAAGGCATGGGCACAAGTGCTGGCTAGGCATAAGGCATGGGAACAAGTGCTGGCTAGGCATAAGGCATGGGCACAAGTGCTGGCTAAGGCTTAAGGCATGGGCACAAGTCCCGGCTAAGGCTTAAGGCATGGGCACAAGTGCTGGCTGAGGCTTAAGGCATGGGCACAAGTGCTGGCTAAGGCTTAAGGCATGGGCACAAGTGCTGGCTAAGGCTTAAGGCATGGGCACAAGTGCTTGCTAAGGCTTAAGGCATGGGCACAAGTGTTGGCTAAGGCTTAAAGCATGGGCACAAGTGCTGGCTAAGGCTTAAGGCATGGGCACAAGTGCTGGATAGGCTTAAGGCATACGGCCAACTCTTTGTACTCTTTGCATAAAGGGTTAGGCACCCATAGGGGTGAAGAGCTAGCTTTCACCCCTCTACTCTGTACTTGGACATTTAGGACTAGATCCTTTGTTGTACAGTGCGGAGCCTCTCTATAACCCCATGCTCCAAGCGACCAGGCACTTCTTGTCTGTCCTCCGTAAATGGGTAATGCCTTCTTCCCCAATTAAAGTCATGCATGCGCATTCAGACGGGACAAGAGCGAAGAGCGTAAAGCCTGACCTGTGTGCATAACCATCATGTAACTAAAGACAGAAAAACAAACATGCAAGGGGCTCAAAAGTGCTGGCTAAGGTTTAAGGCATAGCCACAAGTGCTGGTTAAGGCTTAAGGCATGGGCACAAGTGCTGGCTAAGGCTTAAGGCATGGGCACAAGTGCTGGCTAAGGCTTAAGGCATGGGCACAAGTGCTGGCTAAGGCTTAAGGCATGGACACAAGTGCTGGCTAAGGCTTAAGGCATGGGCACAAGTGCTGGCTAGGCTTACGGCATGGGCACAAGTGCTAGCTAGGCATAAGGCATGGGCACAAGTGCTGGCTATACATAAGGCATGGGCACAAGTGCTGGCTAGGCATAAGGCATGGGCACAAGTGCTGGCTAGGGCTTAAGGCATGGGCACAAGTGCTGGCTAAGGCTTAAGGCATGGGCACAAGTGCTGGCTAAGCCTTAAGGCTTGGCACAAGTGCTGGCTAAGGCTTAAGGCATGGGCACAAGTGTTGGCTAAGGCTTAAGGCAGTGGTCCCCAACTCCAGGCCTCGAGGGCCGGCAACAGTGCAGGTTTTCAGGATTTCCTTAGTATTGCACAGGGGTTGGAATCATCACCTATGCAGATGATCATATTACCACCGATGCAATACTAAAGAAATCCTGAAAACCTGCACTGTTGGTGGCCCTCGAGGCCTGGAGTTGGGGACCCCTGGCTTAAGGCATAGGCACAAGTGCAGGATAAGGCTTAAGGCATGGGCACAAGTGCTGGCTAGGCTTAAGGCATGGGCACAAGTGCTGGCTAGGCATAAGGCATGGGCACAAGTGCTGGCTAGGCATAATGCATGGGCACAAGTGCTGGCTAAGGCTTAAGGCATGGGCACAAGTGCTGGCTAAGGCTTAAGGCATGGGCACAAGTGCTGGCTAAGGCTTAAGGCATGGGCACAAGTGCTGGCTAAGGCTTAAGGCATGGGCACAAGTGCTGGCTAAGGCTTAAGGCATGGGCACAAGTGCTTGCTAAGGCTTAAGGCATGGGCACAAGTGTTGCATAAGGCTTAAAGCATGGGCACAAGTGCTGGCTAAGGCTTAAGGCATGGGCACAAGTGCTGGATAGGCTTAAGGCATACGGCTAACTCTTTGTAGTCTTTGCATAAAGGGTTAGGCACCCATAGGGGTGAAGAGCGAGCTTTCACCCCTCTACTCTTTACTTGGACATTTAGGACTAGATCCTTTGTTGTACAGTGCGGAGCCTCTCCATAACCCCATGCTCCAAGCGACCAGGCACTTCTTGTCTGTCCTCCGTAAATGGGTAATGCCTTCTTCCCCAATTAATGTCGTGCATGCGCATTCAGACGGGACAAGAGCGAAGAGCGTAAAGCCTGCCCTGTGTGCATAACCATCATATAACTAAAGACAGAAAAACAAACATGCAAGGGGCTCAAAAGTGCTGGCTAAGGTTTAAGGCATGGCCACAAGTGCTGGCTAAGGCTTAAGGCATGGGCACAAGTGCTGGCTAAGGCTTAAGGCATGGGCACAAGTGCTGGTTAAGGCTTAAGGCATGGGCACAAGTGCTGGTTAAGGCTTAAGGCATGGGCACAAGTGCTGGCTAAGGCTTAAGGCATGGGCACAAGTGCTGGCTAAGGCTTAAGGCATGGACACAAGTGCTGGCTAAGGCTTAAGGCATGGGCACAAGTGCTGGCTAGGCTTACGGCATGGGCACAAGTGCTAGCTAGGCATAAGGCATGGGCACAAGTGCTGGCTATGCATAAGGCATGGGCACAAGTGCTGGCTAGGCATAAGGCATGGGCACAAGTGCTGGCTAAGGCTTAAGGCATGGGCACATGTGCTGGCTAAGGCTTAAGGCATGGGCACAAGTGCTGGCTAAAGCTTAAGGCATGGGCACAAGTGCTGGCTAGGCATAAGGCATGGGCACAAGTGCTGGCTAAGGCTTAAGGCATGGGCACAAGTGCTGGCTAAGGCTTAAGGCATGGGCACAAGTGCTGGCTAAGGCTTAAGGCATAGGCACAAGTGCTGGCTAGGCTTAAGGCATGGGCACAAGTGCTGGCTAAGGCTTAAGGCATGGGCACAAGTGCTGGCTAGGCATAAGGCATGGGCACAAGTGCTGGCTAAGGCTTAAGGCATGGGCACAAGTGCTGGCTAAGGCTTAAGGCATGGGCACAAGTGCTGGCTAAGGCTTAAGGCATGGGCACAAGTGCTGGCTAAGGCTTAAGGCATGGGCACAAGTGCTGGCTAAGGCTTAAGGCATGGGCACAAGTGCTGGCTAAGGCTTAAGGCATGGGCACAAGTACTGGCTAGGCTTAAGGCATGGGCACAAGTGCTGGCTATGCTTAAGGCAACGGCACAAGTTCTGGCTATGCTTAAGGCAACGGCACAAGTGCTGGCTAGGCTTAAGGCATGGGCACAAGTGCTGGCTAGGCTTAAGGCATGAGCACAAGTGCTGGCTAGGCATAAGGCATGGGCACAAGTGCTGGCTAGGCATAAGGCATGGGCACAAGTGCTGGCTAGGCATAAGGCATGGGCACAAGTGCTGGCTAAGGCTTAAGGCATGGGCACAAGTGCTGGCTAAGGCTTAAGGCATGGGCACAAGTGCTGGCTAAGGCTTAAGGCATGGGCACAAGTGCTGGCTAAGGCTTAAGGCATGGGCACAAGTACTGGCTAGGCTTATGGCATGGGCAGAAGTGCTGGCTAAGGCTTAAGGCAACGGCACAAGTGCTGGCTAGGCTTAAGGCAACGGCACAAGTGATGGCTAGGCTTAAGGCATGGGCACAAGAGATGGCTAGGCTTAAGGCATGGGTACAAGTGCTCGCTAGGCATAAGGCATGGGCACAAGTGCTGGCTAGGCTTAAGGCATGGGCACAAGTGCTGGCTAAGGCTTAAGGCATGGGCACAAGTGCTGGCTAAGGCTTAAGGCATGGGCACAAGTGCTGGCTAAGGCTTAAGGCCTGGGCACAAGTGCTGGCTAAGGCTTAAGGCATGGGCACAAGTGCTGGCTAAGGCTTAAGGCATGGGCACAAGTGCTGGCTAAGGCTTAAGGCATGGGCACAAGTGCTGGCTAAGGCTTAAGGCATGGGCACAAGTGCTGGCTAAGGCTTAAGGCATGGGCACAAGTGCTGGCTAAGGCTTAAGGCATGGGCACAAGTGCTGACTAAGGCTTAAGGCATGGGCACAAGTGCTGGCTAGGCATAAGGCATGGGCACAAGTGCTGGCTAGGCATAAGGCATGGGCACAAGTGCTGGCTAGGCATAAGGCATGGGCACTAGTGCTGGCTAAGGCTTAAGGCCTGGGCACAAGTGCTGGCTAGGCTTAAGGCCTGGGCACAAGTGCTGGCTAGGCATAAGGCAAGGCATGGGCACAAGTGCTGGCTAGGCATAAGGCATGGGCACAAGTGCTGGCTAGGCATAAGGCATGGGCACAAGTGCTGGCTAGGCATAAGGCATGGGCACAAGTGCTGGCTAAGGCTTAAGGCATGGGCACAAGTGCTGGCTAAGGCTTAAGGCATGGGCACAAGTGCTGGCTAAAGCTTAAGGCATGGGCACAAGTGCTGGCTAAGGCTTAAGGCATGGGCACAAATGCTGGCTAAGGCTTAAGGCATGGGCACAAGTGCTGGCTAAGGCTTAAGGTATGGGCACAAGTGCTGGCTAAGGTTTAAGGCATGGGCACAAGTGCTGGCTAAGGTCTAAGGCATGGGCACAAGTGCTGGCTAAGGCTTAAGGCATGGGCACAAGTGGTGGCTAAGGCTTAAGGCATGGGCACAAGTGCTGGCTAAGGCTTAAGGCATGGGCATAAGTGCTGGCTAAGGCTTAAGGCATGGGCACAAGTGCTGGCTAGGCTTAAGGCATACGGCTAACTCTTTGCACTCTTTGCATAAAGGGTTAGGCACCCATAGGGGTGAAGAGCTAGCTTTCACCCCTCTACTTTGTACTTGGACATTTAGGACTAGATCCTTTGTTGTACAGTGCGGAGCCTCTCCATAACCCCATGCTCCATGCGACCAGGCACTTCTTGTCTGTCCTCCGTAAATGGGTAATGCCTTCTTCCCCAATTACAGTCGTGCATGCCCATTCAGACGGGACAAGAGCGAAGAGCGTAAAGCCTGCCCTGTGTGCATAACCATCATGTAACTAAAGACAGAAAAACAAACATGCAAGGGGCTCAAAAGTGCTGGCTAAGGCTTAAGGCATGGGCAAAAGTGCTGGCTAAGGCTTAAGGCATGGGCACAAGTGCTGGCTAAGGCTTAAGGCATGGGCACAAGTGCTGGCTAAGGCTTAAGGCATGGGCACAAGTGCTGGCTAAGGCTTAAGGCATGGGCACAAGTGCTGGCTAAGGCTTAAGGCATGGGCACAAGTGCTGGCTAGGCTTAAGGCATGGGTACAAGTGCTGGCTAGGCTTAAGGCAACGGCACAAGTGCTGGCTATGCTTAAGGCATGGGCACAAGTGCTGGCTAACGCTTAAGGCATGGGCACAAGTGCTGGCTAAGGCTTAAGGCATGTGCACAAGTGCTGGCTAAGGCTTAAGGCATGGGCACAAGTGCTGGCTAAGGCTTAAGGCATGGGCACAAGTGCTGGCTAAGGCTTAAGGCATGGGCACAAGTGCTGGCTAAGGCTTAAGGCATGGGCATGAGTGCTGGCTAAGGCTTAAGGCATGGGCACAAGTGCTGGCTAGGCTTAAGGCATACGGCTAACTCTTTGCACTCTTTGCATAAAGGGTTCGGCACCCATAGGGGTGAAAAGCTAGCTTTCACCCCTCTACTCTGTACTTGGACATTTAGGACTAGATCCTTTGTTGTACAGTGCGGAGCCTCTCCATAACCCAATGCTACAAGCGACCAGGCACTTCTTGTCTGTCCTCCGTAAATGGGTAATGCCTTCTTCCCCAATTACAGTCGTGCATGCGCATTCAGACGGGACAAGAGCGAAGAGCGTAAAGCCTGCCCTGTGTGCATAACCATCATGTAACTAAAGACAGAAAAACAAACATGCAAGGGGCTCAAAAGTGCTGGCTAAGGCTTAAGGCATGGGCAAAAGTGCTGGCTAAGGCTTAAGGCATGGGCACAAGTGCTGGCTAAGGCTTAAGGCATGGGCACAAGTGCTGGCTAAGGCTTAAGGCATGGGCACAAGTGCTGGCTAAGGCTTAAGGCATGGGCACAAGTGCTGGCTAAGGCTTAAGGCATGGGCACAAGTGCTGGCTAGGCTTAAGGCATGGGTACAAGTGCTGGCTAGGCTTAAGGCAACGGCACAAGTGCTGGCTATGCTTAAGGCATGGGCACAAGTGCTGGCTAACGCTTAAGGCATGGGCACAAGTGCTGGCTAAGGCTTAAGGCATGTGCACAAGTGCTGGCTAAGGCTTAAGGCATGGGCACAAGTGCTGGCTAAGGCTTAAGGCATGGGCACAAGTGCTGGCTAAGGCTTAAGGCATGGGCACAAGTGCTGGCTAAGGCTTAAGGCATGGGCACATATGCTGGCTAAGGCTTAAGGCATGGGCACAAGTGATGGCTAAGGCTTAAGGCATGGGCACAAGTGCTGGCTAGGCTTAAGGCATGGGCACAAGTGCTGGCTAGGCTTAAGGCATGGGCACAAGTGCTGGCTAGGCATAAGGCATGGGCACAAGTTCTGGCTAGGCATAAGGCATGGGCACAAGTGCTGGCTAGGCATAAGGCATGGGCACAAGTGCTGGCTAGGCATAAGGCATGGGCACAAGTGCTGGCTAAGGCTTAAGGCATGGGCACAAGTGCTGGCTTAGGCTTAAGGCATGGGCACAAGTGCTGGCTAAGGCTTAAGGCATGGGCACAAGTGCTGGCTAAGGCTTAAGGCATGGGCACAAGTGCTGGCTAAGGCTTAAGGCATGGGCACAAGTGCTGGCTAAGGCTTAAGGCATGGGCACAAGTGCTGGCTAAGGCTTAAGGCATGGGCACAAGTGCTGGCTAAGGCTTAAGGTATGGGCACAAGTGCTGGCTAAGGCTTAAGGCATGGGCACAAGTGCTGGCTAAAGCTTAAGGCATGGGCACAAGTGCTGGCTAGGCATAAGGCATGGGCACAAGTGCTGGCTAGGCATAAGGCATGGGCACAAGTGCTGGCTAGGCATAAGGCATGGGCACAAGTGCTGGCTAAGGCTTAAGGCATGGGCACATGTGCTGGCTTAGGCTTAAGGCATGGGCACAAGTGCTGGCTAAAGCTTAAGGCATGGGCACAAGTGCTGGCTAGGCATAAGGCATGGGCACAAGTGCTGGCTAAGGCTTAAGGCATGGGCACAAGTGCTGGCAAAGGCTTAAGGCATGGGCACAAGTGCTGGCTAAGGCTTAAGGCATGGGCACAAGTGCTGGCTAGGCTTAAGGCATGGGCACAAGTGCTGGCTAAGGCTTAAGGCATGGGCACAAGTGCTGGCTAGGCATAAGGCATGGGCACAAGTGCTGGCTAAGGCTTAAGGCATGGGCACAAGTGCTGGCTAAGGCTTAAGGCATGGGCACAAGTGCTGGCTAAGGCTTAAGGCATGGGCACAAGTGCTGACTAAGGCTTAAGGCATGGGCACAAGTGCTGGCTAAGGCTTAAGGCATGGGCACAAGTGCTGGCTAAGGCTTAAGGCATGGGAACAAGTACTGGCTAGGCTTAAGGCATGGGCACAAGTGCTGGCTATGCTTAAGGCAACGGCACAAGTGCTGGCTATGCTTAAGGCAACGGCACAAGTGCTGGCTAGGCTTAAGGCATGGGCACAAGTGCTGGCTAGGCTTAAGGCATGAGCACAAGTGCTGGCTAGGCATAAGGCATGGGCACAAGTGCTGGCTAGGCATAAGGCATGGGCACAAGTGCTGGCTAGGCATAAGGCATGGGCACAAGTGCTGGCTAAGGCTTAAGGCATGGGCACAAGTGCTGGCTAAGGCTTAAGGCATGGGCACAAGTGCTGGCTAAGGCTTAAGGCATGGGTACAAGTGCTGGCTAAGGCTTAAGGCATGGGCACAAGTACTGGCTAGGCTTAAGGCATGGGCAGAAGTGCTGGCTAAGGCTTAAGGCAACGGCACAAGTGCTGGCTAGGCTTAAGGCAACGGCACAAGTGATGGCTAGGCTTAAGGCATGGGCACAAGAGATGGCTAGGCTTAAGGCATGGGTACAAGTGCTGGCTAGGCATAAGGCATGGGCACAAGTGCTGGCTAGGCTTAAGGCATGGGCACAAGTGCTGGCTAAGGCTTAAGGCATGGGCACAAGTGCTGGCTAAGGCTTAAGGCATGAGCACAAGTGCTGGCTAAGGCTTAAGGCCTGGGCACAAGTGCTGGCTAAGGCTTAAGGCATGGGCACAAGTGCTGGCTAAGGCTTAAGGCATGGGCACAAGTGCTGGCTAAGGCTTAAGGCATGGGCACAAGTGCTGGCTAAGGCTTAAGGCATGGGCACAAGTGCTGGCTAAGGCTTAAGGCATGGGCACAAGTGCTGGCTAAGGCTTAAGGCATGGGCACAAGTGCTGGCTAAGGCTTAAGGCATGGGCACAAGTGCTGGCTAAGGCTTAAGGCATGGGCACAAGTGCTGGCTAAAGCTTAAGGCATGGGCACAAGTGCTGGCTAGGCATAAGGCATGGGCACAAGTGCTGGCTAGGCATAAGGCATGGGCACAAGTGCTGGCTAAGGCTTAAGGCATGGGCACATGTGCTGGCTTAGGCTTAAGGCATGGGCACAAGTGCTGGCTAAAGCTTAAGGCATGGGCACAAGTGCTGGCTAGGCATAAGGCATGGGCACAAGTGCTGGCTAAGGCTTAAGGCATGGGCACAAGTGCTGGCTAAGGCTTAAGGCATGGGCACAAGTGCTGGCTAAGGCTTAAGGCATGGGCACAAGTGCTGGCCAGGCTTAAGGCATGGGCACAAGTGCTGGCTAGGCATAAGGCATGGGCACAAGTGCTGGCTAGGCATAAGGCATGGGCACAAGTGCTGGCTAAGGCTTAAGGCATGGGCACAAGTGCTGGCTAAGGCTTAAGGCATGGGCACAAGTGCTGGCTAAGGCTTAAGGCATGGGCACAAGTGCTGGCTGAGGCTTAAGGCATGGGCACAAGTGCTGGCTAAGGCTTAAGGCATGGGCACAAGTGCTGGCTAAGGCTTAAGGCATGGGAACAAGTACTGGCTAGGCTTAAGGCATGGGCACAAGTGCTGGCTATGCTTAAGGCAACGGCACAAGTGCTGGCTATGCTTAAGGCAACGGCACAAGTGCTGGCTAGGCTTAAGGCATGGGCACAAGTGCTGGCTAGGCTTAAGGCATGAGCACAAGTGCTGGCTAGGCATAAGGCATGGGCACAAGTGCTGTCTAGGCATAAGGCATGGGCACAAGTGCTGGCTAGGCATAAGGCATGGGCACAAGTGCTGGCTAAGGCTTAAGGCATGGGCACAAGTGCTGGCTAAGGCTTAAGGCATGGGCACAAGTGCTGGCTAAGGCTTAAGGCATGGGCACAAGTGCTGGCTAAGGCTTAAGGCATGGGCACAAGTACTGGCTAGGCTTAAGGCATGGGCAGAAGTGCTGGCTAAGGCTTAAGGCAACGGCACAAGTGCTGGCTAGGCTTAAGGCAACGGCACAAGTGATGGCTAGGCTTAAGGCATGGGCACAAGAGATGGCTAGGCTGAAGGCATGGGTACAAGTGCTGGCTAGGCATAAGGCATGGGCACAAGTGCTGGCTAGGCTTAAGGCATGGGCACAAGTGCTGGCTAAGGCTTAAGGCATGGGCACAAGTGCTGGCTAAGGCTTAAGGCATGAGCACAAGTGCTGGCTAAGGCTTAAGGCCTGGGCACAAGTGCTGGCTAAGGCTTAAGGCATGGGCACAAGTGCTGGCTAAGGCTTAAGGCATGGGCACAAGTGCTGGCTAAGGCTTAAGGCATGGGCACAAGTGCTGGCTAAGGCTTAAGGCATGAGCACAAGTGCTGGCTAAGGCTTAAGGCATGGGCACAAGTGCTGGCTAAGGCTTAAGGCATGGGCACAAGTGCTGGCTAGGCATAAGGCATGGGCACAAGTGCTGGCTAGGCATAAGGCATGGGCACTAGTGCTGGCTAAGGCTTAAGGCCTGGGCACAAGTGCTGGCTAGGCTTAAGGCCTGGGCACAAGTGCTGGCTAGGCATAAGGCAAGGCATGGGCACAAGTGCTGGCTAGGCATAAGGCATGGGCACAAGTGCTGGCTAAGGCTTAAGGCATGGGCACAAGTGCTGGCTAAGGCTTAAGGCATGGGCACAAGTGCTGGCTAAGGCTTAAGGCATGGGCATAAGTGCTGGCTAAGGCTTAAGGCATGGGCACAAGTGCTGGCTAGGTTTAAGGCATACGGCTAACTCTTTGCACTCTTTGCATAAAGGGTTAGGCACCCATAGGGGTGAAGAGCTAGCTTTCACCCCTCTACTCTGTACTTGGACATTTAGGACTAGATCCTTTGTTGTACAGTGCGGAGCCTCTCCATAACCCCATGCTCCAAGCGACCAGGCACTTCTTGTCTGTCCTCCGTAAATGGGTAATGCCTTCTTCCCCAATTACAGTCGTGCATGCGCATTCAGACGGGACAAGAGCGAAGAGCATAAAGCCTGCCCTGTGTGCATAACCATCATGTAACTAAAGACAGAAAAACAAACATGCAAGGGGCTCAAAAGTGCTGGCTAAGGCTTAAGGCATGGGCAAAAGTGCTGGCTAAGGCTTAAGGCATGGGCACAAGTGCTGGCTAAGGCTTAAGGCATGGGCACAAGTGCTGGCTAAGGCTTAAGGCATGGGCACAAGTGCTGGCTAAGGCTTAAGGCATGGGCACAAGTGCTGGCTAAGGCTTAAGGCATGGGCACAAGTGCTGGCTAGGCTTAAGGCATGGGTACAAGTGCTGGCTAGGCTTAAGGCAACGGCACAAGTGCTGGCTATGCTTAAGGCATGGGCACAAGTGCTGGCTAACGCTTAAGGCCTGGGCACAAGTGCTGGCTAAGGCTTAAGGCATGTGCACAAGTGCTGGATAAGGCTTAAGGCATGGGCACAAGTGCTGGCTAAGGCTTAAGGCATGGGCACAAGTGCTGGCTAAGGCTTAAGGCATGGGCACAAGTGCTGGCTAAGGCTTAAGGCATGGGCACAAGTGCTGGCTAGGCATAAGGCATGGGCACAAGTGCTGGCTAAGGCTTAAGGCATGGGCACAAGTGCTGGCTAAGGCTTAAGGCATGGGCACAAGTGCTGGCTAAGGCTTAAGGCATGGGCACAAGTGCTGGCTAAGGCTTAAGGCATGGGCACAAGTGCTGGCTAAGGCTTAAGGCATGGGCACAAGTGCTGGCTAAGGCTTAAGGCATGGGCACAAGTACTGGCTAGGCTTAAGGCATGGGCACAAGTGCTGGCTATGCTTAAGGCAACGGCACAAGTGCTGGCTATGCTTAAGGCAACGGCACAAGTGCTGGCTAGGCTTAAGGCATGGGCACAAGTGCTGGCTAGGATTAAGGCAAGAGCACAAGTGCTGGCTAGGCATAAGGCATGGGCACAAGTGCTGGCTAGGCATAAGACATGGGCACAAGTGCTGGCTAGGCATAAGGCATGGGCACAAGTGCTGGTTAAGGCTTAAGGCATGGGCACAAGTGCTGGCTAAGGCTTAAGGCATGGGCACAAGTGCTGGCTAAGGCTTAAGGCATGGGCACAATTACTGGCTAGGCTTAAGGCATGGGCAGAAGTGCTGGCTAAGGCTTAAGGCAACGGCACAAGTGCTGGCTAGGCTTAAGGCAACGGCACAAGTGATGGCTAGGCTTAAGGCATGGGCACAAGAGATGGCTAGGCTTAAGGCATGGGTACAAGTGCTGGCTAGGCATAAGGCATGGGCACAAGTGCTGGCTAGGCTTAAGGCATGGGCACAAGTGCTGGCTAAGGCTTAAGGCATGGGCACAAGTGCTGGCTAGGCATAAGGCATGGGCACAAGTGCTGGCTAGGCATAAGGCATGGGCACAAGTGCTGGCTAGGCATAAGGCATGGGCACAAGTGCTGGCTAAGGCTTAAGGCATGGGCACAAGTGCTGGCTAAGGCTTAAGGCATGGGCACAAGTGCTGGCTAAGGCTTAAGGCATGGGCACAAGTGCTGGCTAAGGCTTAAGGCATGGGCACAAGTGCTGGCTAGGCTTAAGGCATGCGTACAAGTGCTGGCTAGGCTTAAGGCAACGGCACAAGTGCTGGCTATGCTTAAGGCATGGGCACAAGTGCTGGCTAACGCTTAAGGCATGGGCACAAGTGCTGGCTAAGGCTTAAGGCATGTGCACAAGTGCTGGCTAAGGCTTAAGGCATGGGCACAAGTGCTGGCTAAGGCTTAAGGCATGGGCACAAGTGCTGGCTAAGGCTTAAGGCATGGGCACAAGTGCTGGCTAAGGCTTAAGGCATGGGCACATGTGCTGGCTAAGGCTTAAGGCATGGGCACAAGTGCTGGCTAAGGCTTAAGGCATGGGCACAAGTGCTGGCTAGGCATAAGGCATGGGCACAAGTGCTGGCTAGGCATAAGGCATGGGCACAAGTGCTGGCTAAGGCTTAAGGCATGGGCACATGTGCTGGCTAAGGCTTAAGGCATGGGCACAAGTGCTGGCTAAAGCTTAAGGCATGGGCACAAGTGCTGGCTAGGCATAAGGCATGGGCACAAGTGCTGGCTAAGGCTTAAGGCATATGCACAAGTGCTGGCTAAGGCTTAAGGCATGGGCACAAGTGCTGGCTAAGGCTTAAGGCATGGGCACAAGTGCTGGCTAGGCTTAAGGCATGGGCACAAGTGCTGGCTAAGGCTTAAGGCATGGGCACAAGTGCTGGCTAGGCATAAGGCATGGGCACAAGTGCTGGCTAAGGCTTAAGGCATGGGCACAAGTGCTGGCTAAGGCTTAAGGCATGGGCACAAGTGCTGGCTAAGGCTTAAGGCATGGGCACAAGTGCTGGCTAAGGCTTAAGGCATGGGCACAAGTGCTGGCTAAGGCTTAAGGCATGGGCACAAGTGCTGGCTAAGGCTTAAGGCATGGGCACAAGTACTGGCTAGGCTTAAGGCATGGGCACAAGTGCTGGCTATGCTTAAGGCAACGGCACAAGTGCTGGCTATGCTTAAGGCAACGGCACAAGTGCTGGCTAGGCTTAAGGCATGGGCACAAGTGCTGGCTAGGCTTAAGGCATGAGCACAAGTGCTGGCTAAGGCTTAAAGCATGGGCACAAGTGCTGGCTAAGGCTTAAGGCATGGGCACAAGTGCTGGCTAAGGCTTAAGGCATGGGCACAAGTGCTGGCTATGCTTAAGGCAACGGCACAAGTGCTGGCTATGCTTAAGGCAATGGCACAAGTGCTGGCTAGGCTTAAGGCATGGGCACAAGTGCTGGCTAGGATTAAGGCATGAGCACAAGTGCTGGCTAGGCATAAGGCATGGGCACAAGTGCTGGCTAGGCATAAGGCATGGGCACAAGTGCTGGCTAGGCATAAGGCATGGGCACAAGTGCTGGTTAAGGCTTAAGGCATGGGCACAAGTGCTGGCTAAGGCTTAAGGCATGGGCACAAGTGCTGGCTAAGGCTTAAGGCATGGGCACAAGTGCTGGCTAAGGCTTAAGGCATGGGCACAAGTACTGGCTAGGCTTAAGGCATGGGCAGAAGTGCTGGCTAAGGCTTAAGGCAACGGCACAAGTGCTGGCTAGGCTTAAGGCAACGGCACAAGTGATGGCTAGGCTTAAGGCATGGGCACAAGAGATGGCTAGGCTTAATGCATTTGCACAAGTGCTGGCTAAGGCTTAAGGCATGGGCACAAGTGCTGGCTAAGGCTTAAGGCATGGGCACATGTGCTGGCTAAGGCTTAAGGCATGGGCACAAGTGCTGGCTAAGGCTTAAGGCATGGGCACAAGTGCTGGCTAGGCTTAAAGAAACGGCACAAGTGCTGGCTATGCTTAAGGCATGGGCACAAGTGCTGGCTAGGCTTAAGGCATGGGCACAAGTGCTGGCTAAGGCTTAAGGCATGGGCACAAGTGCTGGCTAAGGCTTAAGGCATGGGCACAAGTGCTGGCTTAGGCTTAAGGCATGGGCACAAGTGCTGGCTAAGGCTTAAGGCATGGGCACAAGTGCTGGCTAAGGCTTAAGGCATGGGCACAAGTGCTGGCTAAGGCTTAAGGCATGGGCACAAGTACTGGCTAGGCTTAAGGCATGGGCACAAGTGCTGGCTATGCTTAAGGCAACGGCACAAGTGCTGGCTATGCTTAAGGCAACGGCACAAGTGCTGGCTAGGCTTAAGGCATGGGCACAAGTGCTGGCTAGGCTTAAGGCATGAGCACAAGTGCTGGCTAGGCATAAGGCATGGGCACAAGTGCTGGCTAGGCATAAGGCATGGGCACAAGTGCTGGCTAGGCATAAGGCATGGGCACAAGTGCTGGCTAAGGCTTAAGGCATGGGCACAAGTGCTGGCTAGGCATAAGGCAAGGCATGGGCACAAGTGCTGGCTAGGCATAAGGCATGGGCACAAGTGCTGGCTAGGCATAAGGCATGGGCACAAGTGCTGTCTAGGCATAAGGCATGGGCACAAGTGCTGGCTAAGGCTTAAGGCATGGGCACAAGTGCTGGCTAAGGCTTAAGGCATGGGCACAAGTGCTGGCTAAGGCTTAAGGCATGGGCACAAGTGCTGGCTAAGGCTTAAGGCATGGGCACAAATGCTGGGTAAGGCTTAAGGCATGGGCACAAGTGCTGGCTAAGGCTTAAGGCAACGGCACAAGTGCTGGCTAGGCTTAAGGCAACGGCACAAGTGATGGCTAAGGTCTAAGGCATGGGCATAAGTGCTGGCTAAGGCTTAAGGCATGGGCACAAGTGCTGGCTAAGGCTTAAGGCATGGGCACAAGTGCTGGCTAAGGCTTAAGGCATGGGCACATGTGCTGGCTAAGGCTTAAGGCATGGGCACAAGTGCTGGCTAAGGCTTAAGGCATTGGCACAAGTGCTGGCTAGGCTTAAAGAAACGGCACAAGTGCTGGCTATGCTTAAGGCATGGGCACAAGTGCTGGCTAGGCTTAAGGCATGGGCACAAGTGCTGGCTAGGCTTAAGGCATGGGCACAAGTGCTGGCTAAGGCTTAAGGCATGGGCACAAGTACTGGCTAGGCTTAAGGCATGGGCACAAGTGCTGGCTAAGGCTTAAGGCATGGGCACAAGTGCTGGCTAGGCTTAAGGCAACGGCACAAGTGCTGGCTAAGGCTTAAGGCATGGGCACAAGTGCTGGCTAAGGCTTAAGGCATGGGCACAAGTGCTGGCTAAGGCTTAAGGCATGGGCACAAGTGCTGGCTAAGGCTTAAGGCATGGGCACAAGTGCTGGCTAAGGCTTAAGGCATGGGCACAAGTGCTGGCTAAGGCTTAAGGCATGGGCACAAGTGCTGGCTAAGGCTTAAGGCATGGGCACAAGTGCTGGCTAGGCATAAGGCATGGGCACAAGTGCTGGCTAGGCATAAGGCATGGGCACAAGTGCTGGCTAAGGCTTAAGGCATGGGCACAAGTGCTGGCTAAGGCTTAAGGCATGGGCACAAGTGCTGGCTAAGGCTTAAGGCATGGGCACAAGTGCTGGCTAAGGCTTAAGGCATGGGCACAAATGCTGGGTAAGGCTTAAGGCATGGGCACAAGTGCTGGCTAAGGCTTAAGGTATGGGCACAAGTGCTGGCTAAGGTTTAAGGCATGGGCACAAGTGCTGGCTAAGGTCTAAGGCATGGGCATAAGTGCTGGCTAAGGCTTAAGGCATGGGCACAAGTGCTGGCTAAGGCTTAAGGCATGGGCACAAGTGCTGGCTAAGGCTTAAGGCATGGGCATAAGTGCTGGCTAAGGCTTAAGGCATGGGCACAAGTGCTGGCTAGGCTTTAGGCATACGGCTAACTCTTTGCACTCTTTGCATAAAGGGTTAGGCACCCATAGGGGTGAAGAGCTATCTTTCACCCCTCTACTCTGTACTTGGACATTTAGGACTAGATCCTTTGTTGTACAGTGCGGAGCCTCTCCATAACCCCATGCTCCAAGCGACCAGGCACTTCTTGTCTGTCCTCCGTAAATGGGTAATGCCTTCTTCCCCAATTATAGTCGTGCATGTGCATTCAGACGGGACAAGAGCTAAGAGCGTAAAGCCTGCCCTGTGTGCATAACCATCATGTAACTAAAGACAGAAAAACAAACATGCAAGGGGCTCAAAAGTGCTGGCTAAGGCTTAAGGCATGGGCAAAAGTGCTGGCTAAGGCTTAAGGCATGGGCACAAGTGCTGGCTAAGGCTTAAGGCATGGGCACAAGTGCTGGCTAAGGCTTAAGGCATGGGCACAAGTGCTGGCTAAGGCTTAAGGCATGGGCACAAGTGCTGGCTAAGGCTTAAGGCATGGGCACAAGTGCTGGCTAAGGCTTAAGGCATGGGCACAAGTGCTGGCTAGGCTTAAGGCATGGGTACAAGTGCTGGCTAGGCTTAAGGCAACGGCACAAGTGCTGGCTATGCTTAAGGCATGGGCACAAGTGCTGGCTAACGCTTAAGGCATGGGCACAAGTGCTGGCTAAGGCTTAAGGCATGTGCACAAGTGCTGGCTAAGGCTTAAGGCATGGGCACAAGTGCTGGCTAAGGCTTAAGGCATGGGCACAAGTGCTGGCTAAGGCTTAAGGCATGGGCACAAGTGCTGGCTAAGGCTTAAGGCATGGGCATAAGTGCTGGCTAAGGCTTAAGGCATGGGCACAAGTGCTGGCTAGGCTTAAGGCATACGGCTAACTCTTTGCATAAAGGGTTAGGCACCCATAGGGGTGAAGAGCTAGCTTTCACCCCTCTACTCTGTACTTGGACATTTAGGACTAGATCCTTTGTTGTACAGTGCGGAGCCTCTCCATAACCCCATGCTCCAAGCGACCAGGCACTTCTTGTCTGTCCTCCGTAAATGGGTAATGCCTTCTTCCCCAATTACAGTCGTGCATGCGCATTCAGACAGGACAAGAGCAAAGAGCGTAAAGCCTGCCCTGTGTGCATAACCATCATGTAACTAAAGACAGAAAAACAAACATGCAAGGGGCTCAAAAGTGCTGGCTAAGGCTTAAGGCATGGGCAAAAGTGCTGGCTAAGGCTTAAGGCATGGGCACAAGTGCTGGCTAAGGCTTAAGGCATGGGCACAAGTGCTGGCTAGGCTTAAGGCATGGGTACAAGTGCTGGCTAGGCTTAAGGCAACGGCACAAGTGCTGGCTATGCTTAAGGCATGGGCACAATTGCTGGCTAACGCTTAAGGCATGGGCACAAGTGCTGGCTAAGGCTTAAGGCATGTGCACAAGTGCTGGCTAAGGCTTAAGGCATGGGCACAAGTGCTGGCTAAGGCTTAAGGCATGGCCACAAGTGCTGGCTAAGGCTTAAGGCATGGGCACAAGTGCTGGCTATGCTTAAGGCAACGGCACAAGTGCTGGCTATGCTTAAGGCAACGGCACAAGTGCTGGCTAGGCTTAAGGCATGGGCACAAGTGCTGGCTAGGCTTAAGGCATGAGCACAAGTGCTGGCTAGGCATAAGGCATGGGCACAAGTGCTGGCTAGGCATAAGGCATGGGCACAAGTGCTGGCTAGGCATAAGGCATGGGCACAAGTGCTGGCTAAGGCTTAAGGCATGGGCACAAGTGCTGGCTAGGCATAAGGCAAGGCATGGGCACAAGTGCTGGCTAGGCATAAGGCATGGGCACAAGTGCTGGCTAGGCATAAGGCATGGGCACAAGTGCTGGCTAGGCATAAGGCATGGGCACAAGTGCTGGCTAAAGCTTAAGGCATGGGCACAAGTGCTGGCTAAGGCTTAAGGCATGGGCACAAGTGCTGGCTAAGGCTTAAGGCATGGGCACAAGTGCTGGCTAAGGCTTAAGGCATGGGCACAAATGCTGGGTAAGGCTTAAGGCATGGGCACAAGTGCTGGCTAAGGCTTAAGGCAACGGCACAAGTGCTGGCTAGGCTTAAGGCAACGGCACAAGTGATGGCTAAGGTCTAAGGCATGGGCATAAGTGCTGGCTAAGGCTTAAGGCATGGGCACAAGTGCTGGCTAAGGCTTAAGGCATGGGCACAAGTGCTGGCTAAGGCTTAAGGCATGGGCACATGTGCTGGCTAAGGCTTAAGGCATGGGCACAAGTGCTGGCTAAGGCTTAAGGCATGGGCACAAGTGCTGGCTAGGCTTAAAGAAACGGCACAAGTGCTGGCTATGCTTAAGGCATGGGCACAAGTGCTGGCTAGGCTTAAGGCATGGGCACAAGTGCTGGCTAGGCTTAAGGCATGGGCACAAGTGCTGGCTAAGGCTTAAGGCATGGGCACAAGTACTGGCTAGGCTTAAGGCATGGGCACAAGTGCTGGCTAAGGCTTAAGGCATGGGCACAAGTGCTGGCTAGGCTTAAGGCAACGACACAAGTGCTGGCTAAGGCTTAAGGCATGGGCACAAGTGCTGGCTAAGGCTTAAGGCATGGGCACAAGTGCTGGCTAAGGCTTAAGGCATGGGCACAAGTGCTGGCTAAGGCTTAAGGCATGGGCACAAGTGCTGGCTAAGGCTTAAGGCATGGGCACAAGTGCTGGCTAAGGCTTAAGGCATGGGCACAAGTGCTGGCTAAGGCTTAAGGCATGGGCACAAGTGCTGGCTAGGCATAAGGCATGGGCACAAGTGCTGGCTAGGCATAAGGCATGGGCACAAGTGCTGGCTAAGGCTTAAGGCATGGGCACAAGTGCTGGCTAAGGCTTAAGGCATGGGCACAAGTGCTGGCTAAGGCTTAAGGCATGGGCACAAGTGCTGGCTAAGGCTTAAGGCATGGGCACAAATGCTGGGTAAGGCTTAAGGCATGGGCACAAGTGCTGGCTAAGGCTTAAGGTATGGGCACAAGTGCTGGCTAAGGTTTAAGGCATGGGCACAAGTGCTGGCTAAGGTCTAAGGCATGGGCATAAGTGCTGGCTAAGGCTTAAGGCATGGGCACAAGTGCTGGCTAAGGCTTAAGGCATGGGCACAAGTGCTGGCTAAGGCTTAAGGTATGGGCATAAGTGCTGGCTAAGGCTTAAGGCATGGGCACAAGTGCTGGCTACGCTTTAGGCATACGGCTAACTCTTTGCACTCTTTGCATAAAGGGTTAGGCACCCATAGGGGTGAAGAGCTATCTTTCACCCCTCTACTCTGTACTTGGACATTTAGGACTAGATCCTTTGTTGTACAGTGCGGAGCCTCTCCATAACCCCATGCTCCAAGCGACCAGGCACTTCTTGTCTGTCCTCCGTAAATGGGTAATGCCTTCTTCCCCAATTACAGTCGTGCATGTGCATTCAGACGGGACAAGAGCTAAGAGCGTAAAGCCTGCCCTGTGTGCATAACCATCATGTAACTAAAGACAGAAAAACAAACATGCAAGGGGCTCAAAAGTGCTGGCTAAGGCTTAAGGCATGGGCAAAAGTGCTGGCTAAGGCTTAAGGCATGGGCACAAGTGCTGGCTAAGGCTTAAGGCATGGGCACAAGTGCTGGCTAAGGCTTAAGGCATGGGCACAAGTGCTGGCTAAGGCTTAAGGCATGGGCACAAGTGCTGGCTAAGGCTTAAGGCATGGGCACAAGTGCTGGCTAAGGCTTAAGGCATGGGCACAAGTGCTGGCTAGGCTTAAGGCATGGGTACAAGTGCTGGCTAGGCTTAAGGCAACGGCACAAGTGCTGGCTATGCTTAAGGCATGGGCACAAGTGCTGGCTAACGCTTAAGGCATGGGCACAAGTGCTGGCTAAGGCTTAAGGCATGTGCACAAGTGCTGGCTAAGGCTTAAGGCATGGGCACAAGTGCTGGCTAAGGCTTAAGGCATGGGCACAAGTGCTGGCTAAGGCTTAAGGCATGGGCACAAGTGCTGGCTAAGGCTTAAGGCATGGGCATAAGTGCTGGCTAAGGCTTAAGGCATGGGCACAAGTGCTGGCTAGGCTTAAGGCATACGGCTAACTCTTTGCACTCTTTGCATAAAGGGTTAGGCACCCATAGGGGTGAAGAGCTAGCTTTCACCCCTCTACTCTGTACTTGGACATTTAGGACTAGATCCTTTGTTGTACAGTGCGGAGCCTCTCCATAACCCCATGCTCCAAGCGACCAGGCACTTCTTGTCTGTCCTCCGTAAATGGGTAATGCCTTCTTCCCCAATTACAGTCGTGCATGCGCATTCAGACAGGACAAGAGCAAAGAGCGTAAAGCCTGCCCTGTGTGCATAACCATCATGTAACTAAAGACAGAAAAACAAACATGCAAGGGGCTCAAAAGTGCTGGCTAAGGCTTAAGGCATGGGCAAAAGTGCTGGCTAAGGCTTAAGGCATGGGCACAAGTGCTGGCTAAGGCTTAAGGCATGGGCACAAGTGCTGGCTAGGCTTAAGGCATGGGTACAAGTGCTGGCTAGGCTTAAGGCAACGGCACAAGTGCTGGCTATGCTTAAGGCATGGGCACAATTGCTGGCTAACGCTTAAGGCATGGGCACAAGTGCTGGCTAAGGCTTAAGGCATGTGCACAAGTGCTGGCTAAGGCTTAAGGCATGGGCACAAGTGCTGGCTAAGGCTTAAGGCATGGCCACAAGTGCTGGCTAAGGCTTAAGGCATGGGCACAAGTGTTGGCTAAGGCTTAAGGCATGGGCACATGTGCTGGCTAATGCCTAAGGCATGGGCACAAGTGCTGGCTAGGCTTAAGGCAACGGCACAAGTGCTGGCTATGCTTAAGGCATGGGCACAAGTGCTGGCTAGGCTTAAGGCATGGGCACAAGTGCTGGCTAGGCATAAGGCATGGGCACAAGTGCTGGCTAGGCATAAGGCATGGGCACAAGTGCTGGCTAGGCTTAAGGCATGGGTACAAGTGCTGGCTAGGCTTAAGGCAACGGCACAAGTGCTGGCTATGCTTAAGGCATGGGCACAAGTGCTGGCTAACGCTTAAGGCATGGGCACAAGTGCTGGCTAAGGCTTAAGGCATGTGCACAAGTGCTGGCTAAGGCTTAAGGCATGGGCACAAGTGCTGGCTAAGGCTTAAGGCATGGGCACAAGTGCTGGCTAAGGCTTAAGGCATGGGCACAAGTGCTGGCTAAGGCTTAAGGCATGGGCACATGTGCTGGCTAAGGCTTAAGGCATGGGCACAAGTGCTGGCTCAGGCTTAAGGCATGGGCACAAGTGCTGGCTAGGCTTAAGGCAACGGCACAAGTGCAGGATAAGGCTTAAGGCATGGGCACAAGTGCTGGCTAGGCTTAAGGCATGGGCACAAGTGCTGGCTAGGCATAAGGCATGGGCACAAGTGCTGGCTAGGCATAATGCATGGGCACAAGTGCTGGCTAAGGCTTAAGGCATGGGCACAAGTGCTGGCTAAGGCTTAAGGCATGGGCACAAGTGCTGGCTAAGGCTTAAGGCATGGGCACAAGTGCTGGCTAAGGCTTAAGGCATGGGCACAAGTGCTGGCTAAGGCTTAAGGCATGGGCACAAGTGCTTGCTAAGGCTTAAGGCATGGGCACAAGTGTTGGCTAAGGCTTAAAGCATGGGCACAAGTGCTGGCTAAGGCTTAAGGCATGGGCACAAGTGCTGGATAGGCTTAAGGCATACGTCTAACTCTTTGTACTCTTTGCATAAAGGGTTAGGCACCCATAGGGGTGAAGAGCGAGCTTTCACCCCTCTACTCTTTACTTGGACATTTAGGACTAGATCCTTTGTTGTACAGTGCGGAGCCTCTCCATAACCCCATGCTCCAAGCGACCAGGCACTTCTTGTCTGTCCTCCGTAAATGGGTAATGCCTTCATCCCCAATTAATGTTGTGCATGCGCATTCAGACGGGACAAGAGCGAAGAGCGTAAAGCCTGCCCTGTGTGCATAACCATCATATAACTAAAGACAGAAAAACAAACATGCAAGGGGCTCAAAAGTGCTGGCTAAGGTTTAAGGCATGGCCACAAGTGCTGGCTAAGGCTTAAGGCATGGGCACTAGTGCTGGCTAAGGCTTAAGGCATGGGCACAAGTGCTGGTTAAGGCTTAAGGCATGGGCACAAGTGCTGGTTAAGGCTTAAGGCATGGGCACAAGTGCTGGCTAAGGCTTAAGGCATGGGCACAAGTGCTGGCTAAGGCTTAAGGCATGGACACAAGTGCTGGCTAAGGCTTAAGGCATGGGCACAAGTGCTGGCTAGGCTTACGGCATGGGCACAAGTGCTAGCTAGGCATAAGGCATGGGCACAAGTGCTGGCTATGCATAAGGCATGGGCACAAGTGCCTGCTAGGCATAAAGCATGGGCACAAGTGCTGGCTAAGGCTTAAAGCATGGGCACATGTGCTGGCTAAGGCTTAAGGCATGGGCACAAGTGCTGGCTAAAGCTTAAGGCATGGGCACAAGTGCTGGCTAGGCATAAGGCATGGGCACAAGTGCTGGCTAAGGCTTAAGGCATGGGCACAAGTGCTGGCTAAGGCTTAAGGCATGGGCACAAGTGCTGGCTAAGGCTTAAGGCATGGGCACAAGTGCTGGCTAGGCTTAAGGCATGGGCACAAGTGCTGGCTAAGGCTTAAGGCATGGGCACAAGTGCTGGCTAGGCATAAGGCATGGGCACAAGTGCTGGCTAAGGCTTAAGGCATGGGCACAAGTGCTGGCTAAGGCTTAAGGCATGGGCACAAGTGCTGGCTAAGGCTTAAGGCATGGGCACAAGTGCTGGCTAAGGCTTAAGGCATGGGCACAAGTGCTGGCTAAGGCTTAAGGCATGGGCACAAGTGCTGGCTAAGGCTTAAGGCATGGGCACAAGTACTGGCTAGGCTTAAGGCATGGGCACAAGTGCTGGCTATGCTTAAGGCAACGGCACAAGTGCTGGCTATGCTTAAGGCAACGGCACAAGTGCTGGCTAGGCTTAAGGCATGGGCACAAGTGCTGGCTAGGCTTAAGGCATGAGCACAAGTGCTGGCTAGGCATAAGGCATGGGCACAAGTGCTGACTAGGCATAAGGCATGGGCACAAGTGCTGGCTAGGCATAAGGCATGGGCACAAGTGCTGGCTAAGGCTTAAGGCATGGGCACAAGTGCTGGCTAAGGCTTAAGGCATGGGCACAAGTGCTGGCTAAGGCTTAAGGCATGGGCACAAGTGCTGGCTAAGGCTTAAGGCATGGGCACAAGTACTGGCTAGGCTTAAGGCATGGGCAGAAGTGCTGGCTAAGGCTTAAGGCAACGGCACAAGTGCTGGCTAGGCTTAAGGCAACGGCACAAGTGATGGCTAGGCTTAAGGCATGGGCACAAGAGATGGCTAGGCTTAAGGCATGGGTACAAGTGCTGGCTAGGCATAAGGCATGGGCACAAGTGCTGGCTAGGCTTAAGGCATGGGCACAAGTGCTGGCTAAGGCTTAAGGCATGGGCACAAGTGCTGGCTAAGGCTTCAGGCATGGGCACAAGTGCTGGCTAAGGCTTAAGGCATGGGCACAAGTGCTGGCTAAGGCTTAAGGCATGGGCACAAGTGCTGGCTAGGCATAAGGCATGGGCACAAGTGCTGGCTAGGCATAAGGCCTGGGCACAAGTGCTGGCTAGGCATAAGGCAAGGCATGGGCACAAGTGCTGGCTAGGCATAAGGCATGGGCACAAGTGCTGGCTAGGCATAAGGCATGGGCACAAGTGCTGGCTAGGCATAAGGCATGGGCACAAGTGCTGGCTAAGGCTTAAGGCATGGGCACAAGTGCTGGCTAAGGCTTAAGGCATGGGCACAAGTGCTGGCTAAAGCTTAAGGCATGGGCACAAGTGCTGGCTAAGGCTTAAGGCATGGGCACAAATGCTGGCTAAGGCTTAAGGCATGGGCACAAGTGCTGGCTAAGGCTTAAGGTATGGGCACAAGTGCTGGCTAAGGTTTAAGGCATGGGCACAAGTGCTGGCTAAGGTCTAAGGCATGGGCACAAGTGCTGGCTAAGGCTTAAGGCATGGGCACAAGTGGTGGCTAAGGCTTAAGGCATGGGCACAGGTGCTGGGTAAGGCTTAAGGCATGGGCATAAGTGCTGGCTAAGGCTTAAGGTATGGGCACAAGTGCTGGCTAGGCTTAAGGCATACGGCTAACTCTTTGCACTCTTTGCATAAAGGGTTAGGCACCCATAGGGGTGAAGAGCTAGCTTTCACCCCTCTACTTTGTACTTGGACATTTAGGACTAGATCCTTTGTTGTACAGTGCGGAGCCTCTCCATAACCCCATGCTCCATGCGACCAGGCACTTCTTGTCTGTCCTCCGTAAATGGGTAATGCCTTCTTCCCCAATTACAGTCGTGCATGCGCATTCAGACGGGACAAGAGCGAAGAGCGTAAAGCCTGCCCTGTGTGCATAACCATCATGTAACTAAAGACAGAAAAACAAACATGCAAGGGGCTCAAAAGTGCTGGCTAAGGCTTAAGGCATGGGCAAAAGTGCTGGCTAAGGCTTAAGGCATGGGCACAAGTGCTGGCTAAGGCTTAAGGCATGGGCACAAGTGCTGGCTAAGGCTTAAGGCATGGGCACAAGTGCTGGCTAAGGCTTAAGGCATGGGCACAAGTGCTGGCTAAGGCTTAAGGCATGGGCACAAGTGCTGGCTAAGGCTTAAGGCATGGGCACAAGTGCTGGCTAGGCTTAAGGCATGGGTACAAGTGCTGGCTAGGCTTAAGGCAACGGCACAAGTGCTGGCTATGCTTAAGGCATGGGCACAAGTGCTGGCTAACGCTTAAGGCATGGACACAAGTGCTGGCTAAGGCTTAAGGCATGTGCACAAGTGCTGGCTAAGGCTTAAGGCATGGGCACAAGTGCTGGCTAAGGCTTAAGGCATGGGCACAAGTGCTGGCTAAGGCTTAAGGCATGGGCACAAGTGCTGGCTAAGGCTTAAGGCATGGGCATGAGTGCTGGCTAAGGCTTAAGGCATGGGCACAAGTGCTGGCTAGGCTTAAGGCATACGGCTAACTCTTTGCACTCTTTGCATAAAGGGTTAGGCACCCATAGGGGTGAAGAGCTAGCTTTCACCCCTCTACTCTGTACTTGGACATTTAGGACTAGATCCTTTGTTGTACAGTGCGGAGCCTCTCCATAACCCAATGCTACAAGCGACCAGGCACTTCTTGTCTGTCCTCCGTAAATGGGTAATGCCTTCTTCCCCAATTACAGTCGTGCATGCGCATTCAGACGGGACAAGAGCGAAGAGCGTAAAGCCTGCCCTGTGTGCATAACCATCATGTAACTAAAGACAGAAAAACAAACATGCAAGGGGCTCAAAAGTGCTGGCTAAGGCTTAAGGCATGGGCAAAAGTGCTGGCTAAGGCTTAAGGCATGGGCACAAGTGCTGGCTAAGGCTTAAGGCATGGGCACAAGTGCTGGCTAAGGCTTAAGGCATGGGCACAAGTGCTGGCTAGGCTTAAGGCATGGGTACAAGTGCTGGCTAGGCTTAAGGCAACGGCACAAGTGCTGGCTATGCTTAAGGCATGGGCACAAGTGCTGGCTAACGCTTAAGGCATGGGCACAAGTGCTGGCTAAGGCTTAAGGCATGTGCACAAGTGCTGGCTAAGGCTTAAGGCATGGGCACAAGTGCTGGCTAAGGCTTAAGGCATGGGCACAAGTGCTGGCTAAGGCTTAAGGCATGGGCACAAGTGCTGGCTAAGGCTTAAGGCATGGGCACATGTGCTGGCTAAGGCTTAAGGCATGGGCACAAGTGCTGGCTAAGGCTTAAGGCATGGGCACAAGTGCTGGCTAGGCTTAAGGCAACGGCACAAGTGCTGGCTATGCTTAAGGCATGGGCA